>NC_143576.1:5241408-5368219 GCF_048544385.1 Mastigoproctus giganteus | reverse complement strand
TCTGCACTGTTAATTCGACAACGGAGAGTATCAGCGCAGAAATGTTCTATAAACATCATGCGCAGATAATTCCTCCTTTTCTTAGCTAATTGATATACAACATAGAACCACGGCAGCTCTGATATCTGCTAATTGGTCATCTCTATTGAGCCGAAACGTCTCCCGCTCGGATCTCACATCAGTATGATAATCGCATTCGAACATGACATGGAGTCCAGTCTGCATTGCGCTGCAGAAGCACGATCCAGGTTCCACCAGGTTGAGCTGAATTAACCTGGACTGTTGGCTGGACATAGCTGAATTAGCCATGTTCAGCCAACAGGAAACAAGCACACGACCCGAATTGCAGCAAAGGACATAACCTAACTGAACAACAAATTACTGTATTTTGCCTCATACCTTGTTACAGGCATGAAAATAAGTTCACTCTATAGATTTTGGGGCGCTAAACACGGAAATAGTGATTAAAATGGTAGATTAGCTCTTGGTTTCGAAAACTGAGGGAAACACCCCCCCCCCCTCCCCAGCCAAACACTATTGTTCATCTCCAGCATCAAAGCAGAGTGTGTAGGATGGAAATGTTTGATCACAGCAGGCTCCAACAAATCGACATCCGGAGCCTTGCCATATTTAACGGACAACAAATTTTAATTCATCTTTTGAGCAAAAGACTCTTCCAGCTTACTAGAGCCATAATTCTGATTCTCGCATAAAATTTTTTTTTTGAATTTCAGTGTCCAAATTATTATAATTTTTAGGAAACAATTTCTTTAAGATTTGCTTAACTCACTGCCACCAAGCAACTGTATCTGACCGACTCTCATCCTGAACAGAATAAGAAACACTTTGAAATCTAACGTTATCTGTAATAATCTTATCTCTTGGCGTTCTTATGTGAGCCCTTGGGGTCCACATTGCTGCATATAAGATCGCTGAGCCAAATTCTTATTTTGAGCGAATACACTTTACGTAATTCTATGTAATTTAATCTAGAGTCCTACCAATCACCATTTACAGTCCTCCTTATTCTTTGAAATCTCTTCCTTGATCTTCGCACCTGATTCTTCGACGATGTGAATTCCGAGTTCCACCATGGTACACCTTTCACGTCACGTTAAAAGACCGTCTCTTCATGAGCATCTCGCAACCAGGCTTCAAAATATCCCTCATTTTAAGAACTCAACTAGTTGCACACAAATTACTGGTGCCACCAATTTCATCTACAGCCAAAACAATCAAAAAGATCGCACTTCGTTGTTTTAAAAGCAAAACGACAGGGATGTGTAAAGAGTGTGTGTGTGTGTTTAGGGTCTAACGGCACCAGGGGATTCCCCATCTCCACGAACGACAGGGATGTTGTCAGCGAGGATGGGTTCGAATCCCGTCATTGACGCCAGGAACTTTTATAGGTTTTTGCGCATTGTGGCTGGCTTAGTCAGTGTCAGGCGACGGTAGCATAGTTTTTCCCTCCCGGAAACTGCGGTTTTTCATCCAGAAGGCAGACAAACTGATCACAGAACAGACTCAATCAATGTACACGCAATATGGTCCAAGTCGGTGATGCGCCTGAAAAAACCGTACAACTACCCTAACAACTACACCTTATTTTGGTTTCGTACAAAATTAAAGCGGCAGAAAAAGAAAGGTCAATCGAAAACATGCGCCGCATGACAGTTCCGTGGGAAGAGGGATCCGAAGGAACTTGTTCTGGAGTTTGCTGAACTGAAAGCGGGGGAATAATAATAAGATTTTAACGAGCATTTCTTCTGCAATGGGAAGTGGGGTCATTACCGGACACGGGCACTGTGGCCGACTTTGCGGGGATCGTACCACTGTACAGCGAAGCCCCTTATTTGTACTCGCTTCGTAATGGCTGCCGCGCTGCGTAACCTCGTGAGAGTTTCAGATCAAGCCAGATAAGATTTTCACGACTCGATAAGCTCGTTCTTAAGTCGGTTCACGCGAATGACCTCCCCGTTGTTTAGGACAACTCGGGAGTCCTATTTCGAAGCTGCCAATTGACAAGTATTACGACACGAGGGTGTTCCACTTCACACACGCACTGCTGCATAAAAGAGACTTTTTTCAACTCCAATTATTTTTCAATTGTCTTTTAACAAATTTCTCGATTTATTCATTAACCTGCCTTCAGCTGGATTTGAAAATATTTGCGAACATTAATAAAAGAAAAACTCGCTTTATCTTTTCTTCTTCACCCTCAGGGCAGTGTTTCTACTGGCGGTTACACGCACCTCAGAGATATCCGAGATTACAAATAGAAAGAAACTGGAAACGATTCAAAGACCGATTCTCTTTACTATTACCCGAGCCTACCGCACTGTCAGCACCCATGCCCTTCAGGTGGTGACAGGCGCCCTTCCTTTGGACCTGGAGGTGATCCGATGCGGGCTCCTGTACCACCTATCAAAAGGCACATCGGTAACCTTCGTGGAATATATCATTGATCCGACCAACAACTTGAAGGCTGAAAAGAATCGCCTTAACAACCATCTACAGAAGAACTGGCAAGATAGATGGGCGAACTCCACTAAATTAGACGTAACTAGGAAATTTATCCCACAAATCACCAAGGTATATCCCAAGTCTCCTCCCTGGTTCTCCCCCCGACCTGCACGCAACTTTCATGCTTACAGGACACGGATCCATTAGAACCAAGCTTCCAACTCTTGGAATTATTGATGATCCCCTTTGACAAAAAAAGACAGTTGAAGTCACTTAATGCATGACTGCCCATTGCACGAGGACCTTCGTTGCATCCTGATCATTAGAATTAACCTCAATCCAAAAGACCACGAGCACTACTTGGACACCGACAGAGAGTATAAGGCCTTTTCGCAATACTACCAAGAGCTATTCACAAGAAGATCCCTACCACTGGAACAACGACAACATCCAACTGACTAAGACCAGAAAGGTTGAGAGCAACCCTCCAGCCAGACATCTAATACCGATTTAGATCAACAATGCGGGTATAGCCTGGCAACAGTGAACCTGCCAAGTGGCAGTCAAGATTGAGCTACCTTGTTTGGTTTACTTTACTTCCCCCTTTTCTACACCCCACTCGTCTATTGGAGATATCTCCATCTTACCTTGGAGAATGCCTTCCCTCTTCATTCCCAGTATACTTCTGATTGTTCCCTCCCCACTTAACTTCTCGTCTCCTCACACTCTATTATATAATTTATTTTTAATTTTATTTTGGTCTTCTTCCAGGAAGCTCAGGCAATCCTGGCAGAGACAAGCCAGAGAATAATGGGGCAGTCTGGCTACCTCTTATCGGTGAGTTTGGGCAATGTGGAGTCCCACCAGGGACCCTGCAGGACACCGAACAGAGCCCAACACAAAACTACGTATTCAACCGAGAACACTTTTCTGGCATTTACAGTAGTTCTGTATTTTTTCACAGTGTACATATGGCTCAGACGGGGGAAACCACAGGTGGCGTCTGCCCTAACAGTATGTTCGTTGGGTTAACACAGATCACCCTTCCATCAGCTCTTATCCTTATTTCAATTAACACGTCGTGAGTGCAAATTCCGTAAACAGAAGCACGTGAGTATCGCGGGTGTGTTTCACCTCAGCTGATCGAAGAAAAGTTCTGTTCCGAAGAACATTTTCGTGGTCATTCGAAGATACACACGAACCCGAAACTCGCTAAGCGTAGCCGTATGCGTCCCTTTACGACAGTTTTTCATCCCCCCTCTCTGTTAGTTCCACTTTCTTGCGCATTTCGAAACAGCACATTCCGAACCTTCGAAAATCCTCCTAAAGCAGTCCATCCACACTGAGAAGCGAATCCTCGCCCAACGTCCATTGCAGAAGCAAATGCTATCAGGGAGTGATTTTAAAAATTTTGCATTCCGCTAGTCGGACTCGTGCGATTAAATTCCCCTTTATGATCTTCGAAGTATTCCCTCCACCCCCCAAAGGCAATACGCTGTCACTAAAATAGAAAGCGCGCGTCTGTTTCCTTCCCATCAACAACGAAGGCGAGTGCTTCGCAACGAATCTCCAGCGAGTCTCTTGCGAAAGAGGGGTTCGTGTTTTGTTCACCTGGAAGCGCATTAGCGTAAACTGTCACTCGAAATCATCTCCCCCGCCCCGAGGTGGGATGGGGGGCTTGCAGCAATTTGAATGACATAAAAATGCGACGTTTCCTCGTGCGGAGAGGCAGGGTGATTATTATTTATTTAAAAGTGCCACGTACGAGTTGCTGAGGCACCCTGGCAAAGGCGGTTAAATCAATAAACACGCGCGACGGGATTCGATAGAAAGGAAATTGTCACGTGGCATCGTTTCTAATATGGCGGGCATCGTGACAAGTACTGTTCAGTATATTCCAACTACACAAACGAGCTTGAAGCTCACACCAAACAGCTTTTATTCTCCCCCCCTTCCCTACTGACTGTTCAGAGGGTATCCCTTGATGGCCTTTGCCCTGGAGAAAAATAATCTTGCGGTCACCACGGATTCAGACGAATATCCAAACGATGTGAAAAAGCAGCTGTCGTGACCACTGCACCAGTCACGGTGGCGCATTTATCCAGAGTGCAACAATCACCTAAGCAAAAAGTATCGAAGCACAACTCAGTGAAGAGAGCCCTCTAGCGACTGTTTCTTATTCACTTTAACTTTACCCCAGTGACCTCGTATGAGATGTCGCAATATGGTTTCTAATACGTTTGCCACGCATATTCAAACTAATGTTATTTAGAAGGGCACGCTTGGTCAAAGGTGCGGGTTGGCCGATCCCTCGAAGTGACGGGGAGGGGGATGCTTTGGCGGTGAAATGTACCCGGGCCACCGATTCAAAAGGACCTTCGGTGTCCTCAAATAGTACCAAAAGTAGCGCCAAAGAGCCCCGACTAGCATGCGAGTCTCCCCAATTCTAGCAGTGGCTCATGGGGGATGAGGGGCAGTTTCCTCACACAACAGAAGAACAGGGAAAGTCTGAAAAACAAAAAAGAACCGACGACTGGAACAGTATTACTATTAGAGCGTCTAAATGATGCAAACATAACGGCTTTTTTCTAAATCTGCCAAAACATTTAATCACTCGCACCTTCCTCGTCTCCAAAAAGTGGCAATCCAATTCCGATTTGAACTTGACCCACCTCTCTGATGTGACCAACCGTGATAGCCTATTCATTCAAGTGATGATGAACACGCTACCCCAAAGTAAACTTCATGAAATCCTTACCGGCCACCGGGCCATTAGAGCGAAGCTAATTACAATGGGATTAGTGGAAACTCTTCCTGTTCCTGCGGTCTCCCGGAAACATGACAGCATCTGATGTGTCAATTCCCCATCTACGAAGACCTAAAGTGCATCCTAATCACAAGAATCCGAATCCAATTCAACCCCAAAGACCAAATTCTTGAGATTCCAGGAGAAAATGCTCCTGGAATCTCAAGAAACATACGACGCTTTCTCCTCTTTTGCCCAGGAGCTTTTTTGGAAGAAGAACCCCTCCATAATAAGTCTAGAGACTGGAAACCCAGCCCAGGCAAAAGTAACCAGACCTCACGAATTATGGAAAACTCTTAAGATAAACCTACGACAATCACTAAGTCGGAACTTTGGTCGGGACCATGGAACCTGACCAACGGACACATACACTGAATGAGGTACCAACACAGTCCCGGACGACTGTTTCAGACTCCGGAACAAAGACCGCTCTGAAAATGTCCTGTGTACGTCTTTTCAAGCGACCGTACTCCGGACCTGACCCACTTAATGATTGCAGGGTGGCTGTGCATCCCAGATACATCTGGTAGCTTCATCGACCGCGCTGAATTGCCTGGAGCAGCGCTGCTGCTCGGTTGTGCAGTGAGCGATCTTACTTCCGCACTCCCTTGAGCAGAACTTTTTTTTTCTCTGGGGGGAGAAGAGCTCCAACCATCCCCCACTCTCTCTTTTTTTTTTTGTGGAGCATGAGCATACCCCACTGCCAAACCGGGGTCATCTTCCGTGTAGACTCCCTACTTCCAACCCACCAGCCTTCCGCCCCACACTTTCTTGTTACATAGCGACTGTCCCACATGTCAAAATTTAAACATCAAAATTTATGCCCGACCTATTAGAAAACTTATCTTTCAGCGATTGTCCCCTTATAGCCTCCTCTAAACAGCGACTAAGTATCCTCCCTGGCGTCTACTCTAATTTCGTAGTTTTCCTTCATTTATTTTGGTCCTAGCCACTGAAATTAGGTGGAAGGACCTGCCAGGGTACTTTAGAAACAATGGTACACCCGGTCAGCCCATACACCTTTCTAGAAGTTCGAAAAGGTTTTTCAAGTGTAGTCTCCAGACCTCAACACAGTATTCTAACTGCGGTCTCGCCATCGTCATCCTTTTCTCCACTTTTGAAAGTCCCTGTATCATCACGGACAGGTCATGTGAAGCGCGTTAAGCAATTGAGGCTTCGGTCGGTTTGCTGGAGGAGAAGCCTCAGTTTCTAAGAGTAACAATCTTCGCGTAAGACACAAACTCAGCCACATTGTGGGCGTGTGGGTGTAGAGGTGGAATACATAAAAGTTCATATCGTCATCGATGGGATTTGAACTCCACTGGTTATTTCCACTGGTGTGGGAGGAAAAAGATTATGACCACCTGTGGTTCACCCACCAGAGCATCGGTGGCTTCATTGATTTCCGATATTCAACTCTGCTTGTTTTTCAGTGGTTTGACCGCTTACGACCACTGAGGCCATTGAAGCGAGAGGCCAGCAAGGATTGTTCAAGATAACAGAAAGGTTACAGTCAGTTATACAGGAGCTCAAGAGAACGTGGTAAGCGCAGAAAGCCAACTCTCCATAGTGGATACAATTACAGTATCTTTATTGCAATCAGCGAAAATAAGAAAATTCTGCATGGATGCCTAATGAAACACGTGAAAACACTGGCTTTTTTTTGTAAAAATATTACTGAAATAGGGAACCTCTTCTTTTTTTTTTTTTAGTTAATAGTTGGAAATCAGCTGGAAACAAGGTTTTCACGGAAAAAGATTCTTCTTTTTCCTGCAATCGGGAAAAAGGCAATGTTTCACCAAAGAGAATTACTATTAAAGCATTCCTCCATTGGATTTTAAATTGTAGAGAGAAATTGTTGAATTCAGCGTCGAATTCACAGATTGTTTGTTTAATCAGTGACAGAGTTCTTTGGTATACGATGCAATGGAAATGTTCTTTCAGTCTTTAAGTGGCTCTTGAGGCAAACAGATATCCCTTAAGTCGAGTAACTGTAGCTTATCACCACTGAAAAGGCGTAATATTATACTCTGTTACGCTACATAACGGTTACGAGTATTGTAGACACAGAATAATTAATGTCTGAGAAGCAGTGTGAATACTGAAGGACTTTAGACGAAGTATTAATTTTGTATTTGGTTTAACAGTTGACAATGGACTTTTGTGGCTGAGTTGCGATTAAATCAAGGAGGTGAAGTGGCATTGAGCGAGTTTACTTGCAGTTAAAAGATACATTGGAAGGAACATCTGAATATTACTTTTTTTCCTCTTAAACTGAGTGTCCTACCTACTGGAACTGGCCCACCTTCCCGTGCTTGTGGACGAGTACTCAGAAGCAGCTTTCCAGGAGATTGATGCTTCTGGGCAGCCAAGTAGCCACAACAACAACAACACATATCACACACTACACTACATTCCAGGCCCACTGACAGGAGTACCGTACTTCACAGTGACACGAGGCGGAGTTGAACCCACGTTCTAGGAGACGCCCTTACAATAACACATGTCCACACACACGTGGTTAGGAACCCGGATGATGTATCTTACAAGCGCGGTCTTGAACTGAAAATAGCGGGGCATAATTGAGAAGTGCGCAAATGTTGAGACTCTGGGTCAGAGAAAGCCGATGATACCCCCCAAGTCCAGGGAAGGCAAACCCAATCCGGAGACCGTTTCTCGTAATTAGAAGATTCACCAGGAACGTCCGGATATAGAGATTTCTCGTGGTAGAGGGAGAAGGGTGGAAGAATCCAAAGACATAAATTCACATCAAGCATATTCGGAACACAAATGGACAATTTAATTTAGAGACATTGGAGAGTGGATGTTGGATGTCCAAGTTGGGTGAAATAATGAGGAGCGTGATTAAAGGGATTACGCCATTTATGACGAAGGAATATTAGAAAAGTGAGTGACAAGAATGAGGAAGTAACACAAAGAATTAAAAGGCGTAACGCGTAATTATTATTATCATTAGCTATATGGTGCAAGGAAGCCCGAGGCTTTTGATGCACCAGCCAAAAAAAATTCCAACTTACCCTAAGAGAGAAGCAGAAGGAAATCACCAAGGAAGAGAAGAATGATGATATCCAGCTCAGGACCGTGGGTGTGCCAAGCCCATAACTCACCAGATGTGAGCCCCCGGGGTTAATTGCAGTGGAACAGATTATTAGGGGCTTACAGGAAGTTTTAAGTTCACTTGTGAGGAGAAAAATATTTGTTTGCAAATGCGCCGGAAGAGTATTTTGATGGATGGAAGCGGGGTCGAGGTTGGATTACGATTGATCTGCATTTAACCTCTGGCACGATGCCGTGCAGGGTTTTGTAGAGTCATGGTACCTGCGTGTACCTGTGAACCTGACAATAAAGATCACATTTATTTATTTATAAATTGAAGCGCGCTGTAGCGTAATTAAGAAGGTTTTGTGAAAGTGAAGACGTCCTTAAAAATCTAAACGAAGAAGGGAACTCTGATCATTCATCTGTAATCACTGCCAATTATGCGTATAAATATAACCGCTTGTTTTCTTAATATTAGGCACTCGATCAGCTCACGAGGTACACGCCTTCCCTACGTAAGGAAACCCTCGGCTTAAGGACAAGTTTCTCATAATTAACTCGGCTTCGTTGCTCCAACATATGGGAACAATTGCAACTGTCAGCAATACTGAGGGAGGGAGGGAGGTTGGGGGGAAATAAAATAAATTAAAATACGCGGCACTTTGTGACCACTCGCTCACTTACCTGGTCCGCGCAGGTAAATTAGCTGCCAGCGTGAGGAGAGAGAGGGTGATGAGTGGAAGGAAGACTGATGACCAGAGGGATGTGTTCTCCAATTATCACACGCACAAAAAATCCGCTTTGTCGTTGCATAATTAAGCGTTCGCTGACCAAAGACAGCGAGGAACCCACTCGTGTCGCCCTCACATGATCGGGTTACGGAGTTCACTTCTTTCTCTTATTCCGCAGTGGGAAGCGCCGACAAGTTTTTTGATTGAAAACACGCGGGGCCAACAGACGAGTGCCCGTTCTCCCGCAAGGTCGATTGTTCTTAGACGAATCAGACGGAATCTCAACTCGTACGAACTCGCGAAGAAAATCACGGAAGAATGGACCACAAACGATCTTCCTCCAGCCATCGTCGCACCACTTGTGATTCATCATGGCATTTTCTTGCATTCACCCCCGTCGATGTCATTTAGGGAAATGAGCAACAACGGTGGTCCAAGAACTAATAATCCCAACCTGTCCAAGCTTATGCAGTAACCTCGCACGAGGGATTCAGTCAAATGTTTTGCTAAAATCCAAATCAACTATTGAGTTCGTTAATAAACGTGCGAATTTCGCTTTCAGAACCACCTTTATGTATCGATGATACGCTGGCACGTCTTTAATCCAAAGGAATCTCCCCCGAACCCAATAATGCCCTCGTAATTAACTCAATGGCTCTTCAATACACTCCCTTGCGCTCTTCCTCAAAATTGCCGGTATGTGCCATCAACTCCGGGAGTCTCACTTGCCTTAATGCTCGAAAGCTTTTCTAATACAGTCTTCTGTCATTTCAAAATCACTAATTCCATTTGACTCAGCCTCCCTTGCACAGCCTCTTCTCGGCACAAAGGGCCTTTCTTTAGTAAAGGCACGTTCCAAGTACCCGTTCAATTCATCCGCAACATCGACTGGGTTGTCTAAGACTTTCCCACACCTAGCGTACGCGTGTCTGATCCGATTCGCTTTTTGGTTTTTCGTCTTGGCACGGATTAAAAATGACTTGCCCCCATTCTTCGCTCTCTTGGCAGCGCTTTCTCACACTCAGCCTTGGTCCCCCAACCTCCTCTGTGGCGCTATTGGAAAATTACCCGACCCCCGCTGTTTGCTTTGTGAAGACAGCTTTGTTTCTGGGGGGGGGGGGAGTGGCATTGGGATCTGTGGACGACGAGTTTCACCCGTGGGGCGATGCTGCGAGGGATTCTGCGAAGTCACGGTAACTGGGTGCACAACAGCGGAAGCCATTTTTATTAATTTGAGGTGCGCGTGAGAAAGAAATTCGAGTGGCGGAAGATGACGATTCGCGATGTCGTCTGAGTTATTTGCGCGAATGATTTGTGGCTCGTGCAGGTCTGTCGGCGCCCCGAGAAAGTTCTCCACTTATCCGGAATGGCCTCCGCTATCAGAATGACCTCGCTCGACGTCTGCCTCACGAAAACCGATAATCGTTTGAAGACAATTTTCTTCGGCGAACGGTAACGACGTTTCGCAACGTCGTTCAGAACACCGCTAATCAACTCCATCTCGACCCCTTCGCTGGAAATGGCACACACACTAGCTGTCAGCGGCAACCCTGCACTCGCGTGGCGCATTTTTCACGAGGCCCAAAGGAGGGCCCGTTCCGAAGCACATTTCCTAATGACGTCACAGAGAGATTAACTAACTAACAACGCCTGCCTTTCTTAAAATACAAGAGGCCCACGCCGTACCGACTACCCCCACTTCATAGTTTACTCGCGAAATAGGTCAGTCAGTATGAAATCAATAAATGTATTTAGGCGCGTACTCGTATAGGCGCAAAGTGTCCCCCGTCTTCGTCTACACGTAATAACTCGACCCCCAGTGGAAAAATTTATATTTGATTCTTATACGAGGGGTGATCATTTAATTGGAGGCCTGCTGCAAGATCTTAACTTAATGTCACCATCTGAATTTTCTGTGGATTTCTCCTCCCTCGAACTTTACACACTTTCATCACCCACGCATTGAACGCTTCTCGGAAGCCATTTTTCGAAAAACTGCGAAGTGCTTCCGGTGTGGCTCTGCGGGCATCGTTGTGTTGGACGCGACACGCTTGCCTTTCAGAGCTTTCTTCAGACGTGGAAACAGAAAGAAATCGCACGGGGCTAAGTCCGCTGAATAAGGGCGACGTGGTACAACCACGCCACCTATGGCAGTAATCGCGCAATATTAGCCGTATGCGGCCTGGCATTTTCTTGATGGAGAAACCACTTCGCGCCAGAATATGGCCTCCATCGGCAGTCATGGAAAGTACCCGCGATAAACAAAATCTTTCATCAGTCGGGGAATTAAATGACCCTTCGTAGAAATATTCATGGAGCCATCCCAAATTTCGTATTATAATTTTTCGCGCGTATGAAAAAATTAAATAAAAATGGCATCCAAAGTGGATGAGAAGTGACGCAACGAGTTAATAATAAATAAATAAATTATCTGTTTATACTCCGGGACGACCAAACGGTCAGAGGAGTTCACAAGATAGACAGAATACAAAAAACGGCACCGTATTTAGCAGTTACGGGCTCGAATCCCGGTCGCTCAAAGCACGTGTGCTTTTGCACGCGCGCGACTGACCACTAGGCTACGGCGGCCTTTAGGGGATAAAAAATAAAATAAATAAAAAATGAGGGTTGCAGACTGATTTGTATGGGCATTATAAGATTTTTTTATGAGAATCCCAAGCACGAGAGGTATTAGAACCTATAAGTACTTGTACGATGAACGTTGAGAATAAACCCATGTTTAGTTTCGTATTTGGTTTTTAGGAGCATTAGCAACTAAAGCCATATTGCTCTGGGGATATGCGGTGGTCATTCCCTGACCTTTCCGCATCCTCCGTATTTGGTGGTCACGGGCTCGAACCCCGGTCTAATCAAGAAGCGTGTGCTACGCACTGCTGCCCCTGCTCACCTGGCTACGGAGGCGCCTCCCATGTTTACTCTCCAGAGCTTCGCTTTGGAGACTAAACATAGGTTCCACCACTTCAAGCTCCAATAAGCAAAGTGGTGGTATTGCATCAGTTGATGAGAGTCATCTACCACCTAGTATTGCCTGGTAACACAGAGGGGCGGCATTTCTCAATGTAGTTTGGGTGCCACAACTCGATCCCTGCTTACGTTGGTTGGCACCTGGGTAGTCACCTCCAGTATGCTAGATGCTGCATTTCAGGACTCGCACATGGGGGTTTTACACAGGGTTACTAACAGTCCCGCCATTGTGAAGGTGTAAGCAAAGAGTTTAGCTGTCACAGAGCCACCGGACTTCGCCGGTGGCTCTCTGAAATCAGATCCACGACTTCAGTGTCACCCGAATATCAGTTCCATCAGCGTTTAAGACTCCCAGGTACTTATAGCAAAGCCACTGATGATGGTAAGATTGGCAAAAGTCGACTAAGAGGAATCGCTAGCGAAGATGTACATGGAGAAATGATTTTCTTCCCATATTGAATAGAAAAAAGGAAAGAACCGATGCAGCAGGTCCCTTAATTCGAAGTACTATAAAAAACTCAGCAGAAATTAAACAGGTCCCCTTAACGATATTTACAACTGAAACAAGCTCGAATCTCTTGGACTCCAGGGACTGATAGCATTTATTCAGTTATACTTAAAAAGGCCGCGAGTGAGCGTATCAAACCGTTGGGAAAGTTAATGAGAGCGTTACAATCCGGGAGAACCCCCTTGAGGTGCTCTCCCAATCTCCCAAATCCACAAACATGTTGCTAAAGAGGAATTTGGTGACTACAAGCAAGTGAATTTGACTTTTGTGGTGAGGAAGATCATCCAGTCTACAGTCAAAGATGCAATTTTGAGACAAGAACAGTACTCACTTTGAACAGATCCCAGTGTGGATTTGTTAAGGGTAGGTCATAGATCATACTGGACATCTGATAAAAGTACATGGCACAGTTGGATGCACAAAATTTTCACCTTACTCGTATATTGACTTAAAAAAGCTTTCATTACATTCCTCATGGAGGGCTGATATATAAACTGGAACAAGTTGGAGTAACTGGTGAGATCCTACCCATGATCACATAGCGAAAAGATACGAGACAAGAGGGTTGTCGTTATCAACTCCTGCGATTAGCAGATTACAAACAAGAACTTATATTTGGACTAGCTGTTATTGTTCCGGTACGCTTCTAAATTTTGATAAATAATATTTTTTTTTACATCCATCTTTCTAATTGCAGCCTTTCGGTATTTCTGGTAGGTTGCAATCAGAAACAGGCAGCTCTTCCTCATTATTATTTAGATGTATTCTAGCCCTTGATAACGTACCATTCAATGTAGCGCTGTATAATAATTAGGTATTGCAGTATAGTTTTAGTAATCTTTGATATTTTGTTATTATTATTTTGAGGCTTATTTTCAGTTTACATCTTTTCTTTCACTGTTAAAACTTTTAACTAGTCTGCGCTCCATATTCTTAAATACGTTTATGCTGCCCATAATTCTCCATATTCATTATATATTATCATTGTTCGTTTACATGCCTTTGTTTACTCCATTTCTTGAGCTGTTGGTTCAACGTTCCTTTCAATTAAAAGTCTTGAAGGAGATGATACACATATCGAAGAACCAATTAAGAAGGTGTTCACTGCAAAGTTCTACAACTAGACTTCGGAGGGGACATCTAATCGAGGTGTGTCAGCCATAGAAGAGACTGAGTGAATTGAATGAGGAAGGGCAGTTCTCCCTTGTGGGGGAAGAAGAGGACCAGGGCCCAAGATGCGAAATGGAAATGTAAAGATATTGGTGAATGGATCTCACGAGGGTCGCCTGTGGACTGTGGGTTGCTGACACTGCATCAACGCATTGTTATTTATGCGACGCAAAGACGGGGGCATTCACCCTAGGGCAACGTAGGCGGACAGGTTCTTGAGTTGGTGGAATTATTGAGGAAGATTTCGGCAATTTTTGAATATATTTGCGCGACCCGAGGGCCGTGCACCACTGCACTATACACTCTCCTACTCAGAGCACGGTCACAGGGGGAGGAGTGCGGAGAGGGATGACGCTGTCATCATTTCAAAGAGGTGGCGTCTTTTGAGAAACATTCCCAACTGTAGTTGGACTGCTACAAAAGTTTAATTTTGTCCGATTGTAAACACGTGTTTGGTTAATTGATAGCGGTGTTCGTGAAACAGCATCTGTTTATTTGTGCGAAGCCCCTTTCGCGCTGAGAACGTCGACGACAATGAAATTACCGAAGCCCTTTATCCGCTTCAGCCACCGAGTCCTCTTTCGAAGGAAACCTTTAAGGGCAAAGAGGAGCTGTGATTGTCAACCAGCTCCTCGCAATCCCCTTTAATAACAGGAGTTTCTGCAGCGAACCCCCCTTATTGGTTAATAAAATATTTAGAATACGAAAGGGGGAAAAAAAAAAGCTGCTGCAAAAACAAAATCGATCGATCGCGTATCCACTGCTCTGTTCTCGCAGTTCCAGAAGCCGCCCTTTGCACAAACACATTTCTAATTGTACGAAAGACAAAATATACGCGCTTCCAATCTCCCACAACGGTAACTTGTTGAGGAAATATCCCTTTCTGTGGGTTTTTTCTGTTTATGGGTACCATGCCACCACGATACCGAAACAACGCAATCCTCGAAGGCTTCAAGATGGCGTCGCATCGCTGCCTTGTACCTTTATAAAACCACAATGCGAACAATTGCGGCAAAGAAATGTTCAACCATATTTCGAGAAGATTAAGCTCTCATCTGGGAAATTAGTTTGTCATTCGTTTGCACAACAAGTAGTTTCGTAGAAGATAACTTCGCTTTCCTTCTCTTCGAAAGCATTGTTTCTGTCTTCTCATTAGAGATTCAAGTCCAGTTACCAGTGTCCAACGCGAAAGAACAACTCTTCACTGTTGTTCAAGAACCTCTTTGGCATTACGTTCCAACTGAGCAGAGAGGTGCGATGAGGGCCAGATCGTTAACAAAGGCGCTTTTCTGAGTATCCGTCGAACCAATCACGAAGGACAATACTCCCCGAGGACAACCCTTGAAGATCTGCCAGTACAGCGCAACGTTTAGCAGTATCAGAGTACTGCTAAATTATGTGTAGATGATAGCGGGTTTGCCATTGGTTGACTGGGACAGTTTTAATTAATAAATAAATAAAAAAAAGTACAGAGCAACAGCTGCGTGTTTCTCGTGGGGATGAAGTACACTGCACCCTAATATAGATCAAGTTCGGCTGTTGTACGTGAAATGGCTCTGAAATACTTGAAAATTTGGCTTTTCAGTGTACAGTGTACATTTCGACGGTGGATTATTTTTATTCGTTACAAAATGAGTCTAAAAATAAAATCTGTTGAGTCGGGACAGAAAGACGCCATCACTAAATTTTTCTCGGAACTGTCAGTTGGAAAAGCTGGAACGGAATAAGTTGGAGTGTAACGGCAGAAACGAGCGTTTAATAATTCATCCGTCGTATTGGGCAATCAGTATGGGGTGGCTTCCCCAGTCCAGGATCAACAAGTTTTTTTAAGAAACCCAAAACAGGACAAACTTCCAGCCTTCAGAAATGACGGGGACTTAGCATTTGATCCCGACTTCACACAAATCGCGGTTAACTCAAGGGTAGCCCAGTGGATATAATCACGGTCCTCCTACACCGGGTTGAGAAGACCCGAGTTCGAATCCCGCCAGTGGTGAGAGCAATTCGTGGGCATTTTTTTCAGAGCGAGTCGGTCTCGAGCGAAAGTTGTTTTTTATTGGTTGTTCGTCCAGCTAACAGAGCAGAAGACACGTGAATACAGACACCTCATAGCCTTAGTCGCGTTGGCACTTAACAGGCGCACCTTAACGCGATAATCTGGAAAACATCGGAGATCGAGGCGCGGGGGAGACGCGAATTATCGGAAACTTCTTCGAGAATGCTGTCTGGGGGACACCGAAGTAAGCAACGAAAACCCATCACGGCAAGCGCACATCAACCCTCCCCCCCCAAAAAAAGAATAAACCAAGCTGCCTTTCAGGAGATGTAACGCGTGGCATTTAAGGTGGTTCGACGCGAGATATGAGATTCGACGTCTCCTTCGGCCGGTTCCCATGGCGACCGCTGTCCTTCGTCGACTTATTTGTATCGTTACGGGCACGTGTCGATGTCTGTTTGGATTCGCGTGCAGCTCTTGCAGGAGACAGCGGTTGTCAGTAATAGCGTCCTATTATCGAGCCCTCGTCTTGGCCGGGGGTGGAGGAAAAACGGGGCCAGCCATCGAAACAACACTTATTTGCACGAGAGGCTGTCACGTGAGCAGTTCGGATGTACTGCGGAGGGAAGGGGTGCGTTTAATTAAAGTTCCCCCGGCAGCTGGCCCCAAAGAGCGAGAAATTAAAGGGTCGCCAATAAAGTTTCTACGAACAGCAGGTTCCGCTTATGTCAGGCAACCGAAGGAGCTCCCCTCCCCTCCCTGCCCCCTGTTCGTAATAAAGATCGAAATGAGGGAAGGAGGGAGGGGGAGCTTCTTACGACTCGTATTTCCCACGAACTTTAATGTCCCGATGAGCCCGCACGTAATTTACGTCCACCTGCACGCATTAAAAGTGGCGCGTGCCGAATGGCGATTAATAAGGAGAGGTGGTCGTAAAGGAGACCTCGCAGATTAGAAGATGTCCCCTCGATTCAATTTAAGCGCAGTCCGTTAATTAAGCGACATTTCTCGTCCCGACAAGCGAAGTCGACCTTTTTCTGCGAGGGGCGGCCCCGTGCAAGCGATGTTTCTATTAATTTTCATTCTCGTCGACCCCGCGTGCGTTTGTCGCGCGATCCCATTCCACTTTCGCCGACCCTTCCGTTGGCGTCATTACGCGATGTTAACAGCGGCAGCACGCGCTAATTGGGACAAGCGAACATTGCACGCAGCTGCGAGTTCACGTTGCGCTAAATTGCCGCTCTGGGGGGTTGAGTGGGACATCGCCTCTTGCGAAGAGGCAATTTAACGACCCCTTTTTGACGATATCGGAGCCAATGAGTTCGAGGGTAAGCCATTTCCGCGTGGAGGACGAGAGAGAAGAATCAAATTTCTTTTATCGCGCACTGCGTAGCAAATCGCAGCAAAGAGGAAGCGTGGGACGCTCTGGGTAAGTGCACTACAACCATTACACCTTCGGCAGTTAAGGCTGCTTTCGTTATGGGGATGAGACTTGGCAGGATTTCAGAGCCGTTGCCAGAAAAACAAAGAGATATGTTGAGACCCTGTAGGGTGTTCCTCTTTTGGGGAGGTGAGGTTTTTTTTTTTTTATTCTGCTGCCCTCAAAACAAAGTCCTCCGACGCCGTCAACTGGGTGAAAAATAGGACCTTGCACTCCACTAGTTAAGGGCGACAATGACGCCAAATAATAATAATGAGACGCCATTTCACCTGAATGAGGCACACGTTGACCTTCAGCAGCCCCTTCGCCTTACATTCACCAGCGGCTGTAGTTGACGGGCACGTCTCGAGACACGAATTCAGTCGACATCGCTAACAGCGGATTATCGATGACAGACACTTCCGAGTTCGGTCACGTGGTCGTTAAACGAGTTGCGCCGTCCAATAAGTTGTCACGTGGGATTGATACGGGAACAACGTGGGAAGGAGGATGAAGATCAGATCGAAAGAGGACACCCAATTCCTCGAAAGAATCAGTTCTCGCGATTAAAGAGTTTCCAAAATAATAATCAGTCTGGATGGGGGGGGCGGAGGGTCCAACTACACGATTCCAGCGAAAGCAATTTAATTTACATTTTAGCGGATTTAGAAAGAAGTTATTTTTATCGAGCCACAGTGAGGGCGAATCGAGACAGGACTGAGTTCATCGCTGTCAGTTGAAGAACGAATAACTTTGTAAAGTTATCGTCTGCATGGAGTTGCCACCGAACATTAACGGACTGAAATAAGGTTGACGCATCATTAATGTAAACAATAAAGAAGAGCGGACCCAATGGTGAGCCTCGAGGAACACCTTGCCAAAGAGTAAACATAGTCGATGAAGTACCATCAATTATTAGGGACAGTTTACGATTTGTAAGCAGAGACTTGAGCAAATGCAATAAAGGGGATCGAACACCATCAGATGAAAGCTTGAAGAGCAGAAAGGTCAATGTGGACACGGTCAAAAATGCACGCTGAAAAGGGCGCCTCTATAACCAGGTGGGAAGGAGCAGCACACGCTTCTTCATTAGACTGGGGTTCGAGCCAGGCACCACCAAATACGGAGGATGCGGAAAGGTCAGGGAATGACCACCCCATATTCCGGAGCAATATGGCCTTAGTTGCTAATGCTCCTAAAAAAAAAAAAAAAACAAACATGTGGAAAAGAGAACGTCGCGTAAAATACACACGGCCTAATGCGCATGTTTGTAAATTTTGTGAATTCTGAAATAACTCATATTTGTGCAAAAATAAATAAAAACACAGCGGTGAAATGACATGCTGTCTCGAGAAAGAAACAGAAACAACATAAAAGACCAAACGTAGGGGATGGTAGTAGTAGTAATGGAGGCATGTGATGCTCCTTTCCTTGACCAGATTGTGGGATTTAAATCTTTTTTTTTTTTTTTTTTTTATTATTATTTATTTATTTATTTGTTTGCGTTGTTGTTCTAGCTATCCATCCTGGATTGGGACTTCCCTGGGCCGGAACAGTCCTCCTCCTCTTTACTCCTTCCCTCTCTTCATCCTATACAAGTTTTTTTTTCTTCCCCAGGGAGGAGGGCGTGCAGATAGTAGGGGAGGCCTTGCCCTTCTTCAGCTAGGGACGAGTACCTGGAGGAATCGTCCAGGTGATAACTTCTTCCAGGTAGCCAATGGACCAAAATACAACATCACGCACCAGAACACACACACAAGCTCACAAACGCAGTTTTTTTTTCCTATCACTTTCTCCCTTGCGGGATGAAAAGCTTTTTCTTTTCTTTTCTTTTTTTTTTCTTTCTCTCTTCCCTTCCTTTTCATCTCTCTTCATCCAATCTGGGATATTCCTGTGTGGATTTGGTTTGGAAATAAAAAAATAAAAAATAAAAAAAATATTATTTATTTTTATAAGACACACACCGGCCTTACCTTTACAGAGTCTATAAAAACTGAACAGAGCAACGAGGCGGAGAGGAGCTTCTGTTCTAGGAGCCGCCCATACAAAAAGACAAAAATAAAAAAAAAATAAAAAATAAATAAAAAGTGATGCAAGAAAGAAAGCGTATGAGCTTATGCAGCATCAGCCAAAAAAAAAAAAAAAAAAAAAAAAATCACACAACCATTCCCTCTAAATATTTCTCCAGTTCCTCCTTAAATTTATTCAACCTATCAACTTCCACATCAAGGGATGGAAGTCTATTCCACCAACCAACCACCCGCTGGCTAAAGACAAATTTCCGCACATCTATTCTGCAACTATCTTTCCTCATTTTTAAACTATGCCTCCTCAGGTTCGTAATCTGAGCAAGATGAAGAACCCCATTGGCATTGAGCATGCTCAAACCATTCAAGGCTTTATACACCTCTATCAGATCACCTCGCTGGTGCCTAGTCTCCAGACTCTGTAATTTGCAAAACTTAAGCCTTTCTTCGTAAGAGCACCCCTTTGTTCCATTCACTAATCTTGTTGCCCTTCTCTGTACTTGTTCCAACAGCTCTACATCCTTCTTTAAATGAGGCCTCCAGACCTGTATACAGTACTCTAGGTGTGGCCTGACCATTGCCTTATACAATGGAATAATCACCTTCTTATCCCTGCTGGAAAAATTCCTGTATATCATTGACAATACTCCATGAGCTACTCTTGCAGCCCGTCTGCACTGCTCAGAGAATTTCATATCTGCCTGCACAACCACCCCCAGGTCCTTTTAGATTAGTCAACGTAAAATGACCTGGCAGTACTTTGCATTTCTCAACGTCAAAGTTCAGTTGCCACTTCTCAGCCGATCTGCCCAACTTTTCCGGATTCTGTTGTAGAAATTAAGAACTCTGCCAACCTTCGTGTCATTTGCAAACTTGAACACTAAGCCTGATATACCTTCATCAATATCATTAATCAATACAGAAAACAACAGTGGACCCAACACCGAAACCTGGGAGACTCCACTAAAAACATTAGTCCACGAAGATCAGTGTCCATTGATTACCACCCTCTGCCTTCTGCCACTCAACCATCGTTTTATGCATTCTAGCAAATTACCCTCAATACACACCCCGGAGTGAATAAAATAACAGAAAATGCACTCTGAAAACAAAAGTGAAACTGATCTCTCTTTATTCGTCCCCCTTTGCGCCTACTCCCCCCTCCCCCAAGCCTCTTTCTCACTCGAATGTGAGATGGAAGTGCCCTGCCTAGTTAACGGTTGCTGTGGTAACCTGAAACACCGTATACATGAGCACCCCCCCCCCTCACACACGGAGAGCTGCGACCCGGCAACGGTGGATACCGTAATATCCTTCAAGTGCCTGTTACGTCCGAACATTCCTGGAACAGCGCAGGCGCCACTGCCTCCCCGAGTGCCGGGGTTGTGGGGAGGGGGAGGGTGGCTTTGTTGTTATGGCGAGCCACGCCGTCCCGGATGTTGGTTAAGTACGCGATAAGGCGCTTGATGGATTGGAACGACATTCGGGGTCCATTATGTTATCGCTCTCCCTCGCCGGGTTCTCCCGAAGGAGTTTCCACAGAAAAGACGGCGTAGTGAACGATGTCACACGCGTGCCACAGATGACCTCGTTTGTTCCGATGACAGCGTCGCAACACCCTCTCCGTGGTCAGCTTCGCCGGTCCCGCGTTCAAATAACGGAAGTGGGGAACACTGCGGGCGGCTGCAGCGGGCGAAATTTCTTTTGGTCTCGTGACAGCGCGCAAGATGAGCCGCTCGGGCGTGGCTCGACTTTCGCCATCGCACACATTTCCGCAGTCCCGCCCGAGCTCGCGATATCTTTGTACGATCGCTCAGTTGAACACTGTCGGGAGTTTATTAATTAAACGCGAGGACGTCCGCTGGTGGCCGATCCCACTAATACCCGCTCGTGCCGCCCGCTGCAGGTGTCTGGAGATCCACTCAGTTGGGAGAGGAACACGCGATGCTGGCGGTGCCCGTCGGAAACACTGCATTTCAAAAGCGAACGCACCGAGAGGGGGGAAGTAACAAGCGTCTGTGGTGTGGTGTTAACGCAACATATGAGCCACGCTCGTCCTAATTGCCGCCACCGCAAAATGATTCAGATAATGGACGACGACCTGTTCAACTGCTTCCGTAATTGAATTGAATTTCGACGAGGACGTGCAGGGAGGATCGGAGCAGCGCCGAAGAAAGGTCAAAACAAAATTACGCACACCCGCTCTGCCCTCGAATGAGCAACATCCAGAACGCCTCTTGGAGTTGGCGATGTAAAAGAGTAAAAATCGGACCACACAGAAGCATAAATGAAGGCCAAAATGGAACCTCATGATCCGACAAGTTTTTTTTTGTTTTCTGGACGGCTGTGTTCCTTTTTGTTTTTGTTCAACCACAAACTGTGGCGTGGTAGTTGCAGATGAACGCAAGAGACATGGTTTCGTGGTAGTCTTAAACGCGTCTTCTCGCTCTACCTCGCATATTATGGACAGAGAGCAAACACCAACGTGAGGACCGCTACCTTTACATGGTGACCATTTAGAAAGTGTTCTTTCTACCCGATTCTCTGTTCTTACTTCAAGCTTTGGAAACTCTTCTCCATCTCAAACTGTTGTACCATATTTTCGCTGGTTCAACCTACCTGCGGGATCTTCTATGCCATATTGACCTTCACGCTCCAGCGGTGGCTACTAGACAGAAGACTACATTCCACATCGGTAACTGTAGATCAGAGATATCGAGGAACTCCTTCTTCAAAAGAACATTTTTGGCACTCATGAACGAGTTTGATGTGGATCTGGCAGTGAACAAGAAACAGTTTCACAGAACTGTTTGGAGTAGGTTAACTGGCTGACGGATGAGATCTGGGTTAAAGAGGTCCTCAATAATTCGTGTGTGTGATGATGTCTCCTGCAGCTACTTGCTCTCTGCGATTTTCTTCATGGCCCCGGACTTGATGTCACGAATACCTTTTACATTGTACAGAGTGTGTTGTTCTACTATTTATTTTTATGTTTCGTACAATCTTTGTTCCGCTCTGTTGTACACTTTAATTGGGCGCGTGACTGTTCTGTACAAATGAATAAAAAAAAAAAGTCTGAGGATCGAAATGCTAAATGTATTTTGAAACACGATGTATCCTCTATTGATGCAGCGCCACAGCCTAATTCTCAAATTGGATGATAATCCGGCGAGTGCGATAATTGGGATTCCACCTCAGAAGCCTGTTCAAGCGAAGCGCCACATTTTCCTATTGAGAAAAAAAGAATTGGATCTAAAATGCACCGGAGAGGTCCTCACATCTCGTTTAAAGGAAGCACTCCCTACTGGATCCCAGCTGAAAGGCTCCCACCTGCAAAGAAGTAGATACGACAATTAGGCACGTTTTACATCGTTGCAGAATCCGCTTTTCACTCGACTCGCTGATTAAACAAATCGATATTTGCACGCTGCAGAAGAGCGGGGCCTTCTTGCAGACAGTTCCACTTTGGAAGATGCGTTCATCCACGGTCCAAATATGCATCGTTGATTCCTGGTGCGCACTCAGGAGGACCGTGGAAATTTTGTTGCAGAACATAAATCGACGAGTATAAATGGGATGGGGACTTGCAGATGGTGGGCTTTTTTTTTTTTTTTTTTTTTTTTTCCTTCTTATATTTGCGAGATGTTGTCACTAAGATCTCTGCCTCTGCAATGGCAGATCCAAAGGAATCCACTACACGAAAGGAGAATGGTACCTACAGTTCCCTCTTTCGCCTGGCGACACAATGCAATGTTTTTGTTCAACAAACCGGGTCTTCTTCCACCCACTCGTAATTAATTCGTAATTCCGATAGCTCAATTCATTTTTCGTTCGATGGACCTCGGCCAAGGACCATGCGAAATCACGCATCAAACGATCTCGTTCGATGCGTCCTCCCCCCAAGTATGACAAGCGGATCGGTGTGCAACGGCGATGGCCTCGTCACGAAGGCACACCAGTTTAACTGACATCTGTTGCGCACCTCAGCCAAACTCTGAACAGCAGCCGCCCACACAAACTGGGGATTCGGCCGTAGGCACCCCCTGTAAGCGTCCCGTGGTCAATGCAACTTAAGCAAATCTTCGCCGGCTATGACAACACGCATTCGCTGTCACTGACGAGGTCACGAAGGTGAACCATTCCAACGTCTGAAAAAAAAATCCCCCTTTGAGCGGGAGTGCGCATCCGCAACCGTTGCGTGTGCCACAGTTCCGAAGTTTTGAATTTGTGTGGAACCCCGTGAGGGCATTTCCCCGGAAATCGAACGCGGTACTGTGCGAACCACTCACAACGCTCTAATAAATCGGTTCGATCACCGATGTAAATTAAAAAAAAAAAAAAAAAGAAAAAGAGAAAAAAAGAAATTTTTGTTTTCTGTCAACTGTTTCTTATCGTTTCATAAGAAACAGTTGAAGAAATTTCGATCGAAAGAACTGCCGGATAACTGCAGAACCCAAGGAGCGTGCCAGTGTGACTCACCCCCGAGATCAAATGAGAGCCCTCTGCTTGGTGAGGGACGCAACACAATTCGGTTGTGCTGGGCTTCGAGTAAATGAAACAAAAAGGCAACCAGCTTCCTCCTCCTGCATATCACGTAGTTTTAGTAATGGGCGCGTCATTTTAGGAAGCCTACAACTTATGCTGCAACAGCCAAAATAAATTAAAATAAATGATAAAAAAAATAAATAAGTAATAATAAATAAATAAATAAAAAGGAAATTAATCCTATCATCCTATGCGCTTCCCTTACCCGAAAGTACTATCCAGATGACCTTTGAATTTCCCCAAACTGTCGGCCTCTACCACCCATGAAGGCAACTTATTCCAGTAATTTATAACTCGTTGGCTAAAATAAAACTTCCTGCAGTCCGATCTAAACATTTCCCCCCGTAACTTGAATTTATGTCCCCTAGTTCTAGCAGCATTTATAATCTTGAAAATTTTGTCCTCATTCATTTTACTGATGCCTCTCAGAGCCTTAAACACCTCAATCAAATCTCCTCTAAGGTGTCTAGTTTCCAAACTCTGCAACCCACATATTCGAAGTCTTTCTTCATAAGGACGCCCTTTTGCCGATCTCACCAGGCGAGTTACCCTTCGTTGCACCCTTTCAAGAAGCTCGATGTCTTTCTTTAGGTGCGGTCTCCATACTTGAACACAGTATTCCAAGTGTGGTCTAACATAAGCCTTATATAATGGGATTATCACGTCCCTATCTCTACTTGCAAAAGTTCGATAGATCATCGATAGGACACCATGGGCCTTCCTTGCAACCTGTTTACAATGCTCAGAGAATTTCATGTCTGACCGTATCGTAACACCCAAGTCCCTTTCCTCCAGTAATGGGTTTAGTTGAACTCCACCAAGTGAATAAGTTATTTTGGGATTACTGTTTCCCAGGTGTAATACCTTGTTGGATTAAAGCACAGCTGCCATTTTTCTGACCATTCTTGAAGTCTATCTAGGTCTCTCTGAAGAAGCTCTCAGCTTGACAGTGATCATTAACTACTCTACCAATTTTAACATCATCTGCAAATTTAGACATCACGCGCTCTATCCCTTCATCGATGTCGTTTATGCAAATTAAAACAACAGTCGTCGTAATCCTTGGGGAACATCATTTCATAAAATCTGAGAAATAACCATTTATCAGAACCGTCTGCCTGCCCCCCACCCTGCTATCCGTCTAAGGATTTTCACGGTGATTCCAACCTGCTGCAACTCATTAATTACATTTTTTTCAACTTTACTCCCGTAATTCTGATATTTCACATTCACAGTTGAACGAATCGTATCCCTCCTGCCCCGCCTCTTTCGAGACCATCATTACGAATTGCGTCAGCATTGCGATATAAATAAACGGCACTTCCCTTAATATAATTACGGCGCTATTTATTTGTAACCGATAGGTGGCACTCGGAATTGAAATCCTAGCGGAATTGATTAAAGATAGAGGCGTGAGGGGCGCGGAGGTTCTTCATAAAATGGTTTTTAAATTTTCATCCTCTTACCAAAAAAAGGAGATCTAAAAATTTGCTCAAATTACGGGACTATTGGCCTAATTTCTCACGCTAGCGAGATTCTTCTTAAAATCATATTGAACAGAATCTCAAGAAAACTTGAAGAAATGCCAGAAGAGCAAGCAGGTTTCAGAAGGGGCAGAAGTACCAGAGATCAGATTTTTAGCTTACGACTGATATTAAAAAAATGCAAAGAATTCAATGTTGCAGTCGTTTCGTGTTTTACAGATTATGCAAAAGGTTTGATTGTGTTTAACGTGAGGAACTATGGAAAACGATGACTATTTTATGGGTTTCCCAATCCACATAATTCAGCTGCTGTACCAGGAACAGGAAGGAACTGTGAGGACGAACATGGGAAACAAGGACTTTTTCACAATAGGTAACGGTGTCAAGCAGGGCTGTATTTTGAGGACCTTTTTAATCTTTATGCCGAAGGTATCATGAGTGGAGCTTTGAAGATTTAGAGACAAAACTGGAGGACTGAAGATAAACAACCTTCGTTATGCAGATGATGCTGCGTAATTTGTAATTCTATGGATTATCTTAAAGAAACTCTGAGGAGAGTATGTGAAGCAAATAAGAAAAAAGGATTGTTTCTGAATGCGTGTAAAACTAAAATTGTGGTGATTGGCGATAATCTCGGTTCCAGTAAAGTGAAGGTTAATGGGCAAGATATCGAAGAAGTTGATGAATTTCATTGAGATGACAGGCAACTGCTAAAACGTTGGTCACTGATCTGACAAAATCATGGAGAGATCCAGATCTGCCGCTAAAGACGAAACTGAGAATCATTGCTTCTAAATTTTTCCATTTGCCACTTATGGATGTGAAGGATGGAATCTGAAAAGAGTTGACACGAAGAAAATTGAGGCATTTGAAATGTGGTGTTGCAGGAGAACACTGCTTATTGTTTACTTGGTTCGAAGAGCAAATGAGTGGGCATTGAATAAAATTGGCAGGCCTAAAATTCTTCTTCATAGTATCAACAAAAGAAAACTCAAGTTTTTTGGTCATATAGTAAAGAAGGGAAAGGATGGAAGGAAAAACCGAGGGGAAGTGGTCCAGAGGAAGACTTGCAACTAAGTGGAAGGATGGGATCGGTGAACTTCTGGGCATGACACTTTGCGATGCTGCTCGTATAGCACACGATCGATGCAATTGGAGGAATTTGTTGGCCACAACAGCTCCTCAGAGGGCTGTGTGACTGGAAGAAGAGGTGGCGCTCTCCCCGTGCTGGTAAGGACTGCGAGGCCAAGCGCCCCATCGGTGCAGCATTTGTGGTGACGATTTAGCTTAAAACAGGGGACACAAAACACACTCCGAAGTATAAACAGAATCGCAGTTCTTATGAAAAAAGCTGTTTATTTGTAGTACAACGCTAAAGCAACTCGTGTGATCGTGGTAGGCGCGCAACAAAACAGACTGACAGCGTGCGAAGGATTTCTTTACAGCAGCACTTCGGGTTGTTTTTGTCCTTTCTGCACAAAAAACAATTATTTTTAGGTTTAAATTCACACAATAAGGAGAGGCGACCCTCGCAAGTGCGAGCATCACTACAATCCCTTGCCTACAGACATTGCGCTTTCAGAAAGACTTTGCGAACCTTTTTTGCATAAAGATTTGTTCACTTCTGCTCACATTACCAGCACAAGCGGGTGTCCCTCCCCACTTGAGAAACGTCAGTCTGATGCGGCTCATCGACAGCGGCAACGACAGAAGAGATGGCGCATTCTAATTTTTATCTCCGAGGACGTGATGCGATCAGGGGCACAGGCAACAGGGGCATTTCTGACATCACCGTGCCAGATGTTGCGTCGAACAAAAACACGACTTCGAGCGAATATCTCGTGCAGGGTGAGGCGGATTTCTGCGCTCGCGAAATCTTTCCAACCCTCTGGTTTGTGTCCATCATCCGATATCAGAAGTTTGTTTGTGCAACTCCTTCGCGCAGTTCCTGGGCCCCTCGTTTCGGACTTTCCTCTAAGAGGATTAAATTTCGAAAGGATTACAGATTTGTGGCGCACTCTCATCGCTCTGTTTCTCAATTAGTAATCTCCGGAACAACTCGTTAGGCCCCGCATTAAACTCGCTGCAACGTTGACGTTCTGCGACGATAATTCCCTTCAACAGTTCCAACGTCTCGCTTAATGACTTCCCATCTCGTCGTTATCGTTCCTGCTCATGCGCGCACGCGCGCGCACACACATACGCAGTACCGCGAGTTGCAAACCGCCACGAAAGATAATTAGTCGTTCTTTTACGCGATGAAAGAAAGATTAATTAACTAAACTTTTTCTTTTGACCCGTTTCACTCAATGTGCACGCGCACACACGTCGATGGCACCAATGGTGCAGTTAGTTTCTCCTGCCTGCGCATTTTCCCCTTTCCTTTCACGAAATTCTTATTAAGCCACACGTTTCTTCGCAGTTTGTTTCTTTAGAAGGATTTCGAGTGAAAGCCTTCCCTTCAACTTCCATTTTTTGTAATATATATTTTTTACGCAAATATTCGAGATACATTAAAGAATTCTGAGGTAACTATGGCAACAGGACACGCTATCGATGGCATAAGGCAGTCCCTTAGCAACGGCAGTGCCAGTTGAGCGGTACAGTATTTTTTGTAGTGCGGCGCGTAAAATGGGTTTTCCCGAGAAGAATGTGTGACAATTTTGAAACATTTGTTCTTGGGAGTTACTCAAGGACAAAGTTGACGCAAAAAACTGACGCACTATGGACGAAGTGAAGCAAAACTCAGAGGATTGCATTCGTGCCACGGATGAACACACTTATCGAGTCGTATCAAAGAGGGTGAGCCAACAGATAGCCACGGTTCTAGTAGATGTACGGTGCTTAAAAATACCGGCACGTTTGTTTTCCTACATATGTCGTACCGGACATTCATTCTTCCAATGGTGAGACAATCCCCAAAGTTTCACCTTGGGCTAACGTGGGAAGAAGATTTAAATTTCAAGGAACACTTCCTAAAGGCAAAGAAGACCTATGCTGCTTTTTGGGCTATCCGCCAGGAACTTGCAGGCTGCCAAAGCGTTAAACTGATTATACAATACATTAATAGACATCTCACACCTAATACCCCTCCGAAATCTGGTCCTCTGCATCTACCTCTCAAGGTAACAAATTTCTGTCAGTGGAATATTGGATTCTGCAGTGGCTGAACCATCTGGAAGGGAATCCGTTCACTGTTCTTCTACTCAATCTAGACATGACCTCCTGGAAGCCTCCTGGACATGACCTCCTGACGGCTTTCCACTGTTTATGGTCAAGGTGTGCTCTGTGTACACTTTGGATCTCCTCCTTAACATCTTCAGGAAGATTCTAAAGACAGGCGCCATACCTGAACTCTGGAAATCTTATTATGTCAAACCAATCTCTAAAATTGAAAACCCCAAGACTGCTAAAGATTTCCGTCCAATTGCCATAGGATGTACTTTAAAAGTTTTTGAAAAACTAATACTTCCAGTAATTATCCAGCACTGTTTTTCTCACCGACCACCTTACCTCCACACAGTCCTGCACCACAGGTCCACGACCTCAAATCTCCTCGATACTCTCTTTAGAGCACAAAACACCCTGAATGACAGAGCTGAACTGGACATTATTTTTTTTTTATATTAAATCTGCTTATGATACTGTGTCAATCCCTACCCTTTTATGCATCCTAAAAGAGTATTTCAAGGCATCAAACCAAATAGTCAGCATTCTGGAGTCTTTACTACACCGGAGAGAGCTAATTATAGAAAATGAATCTCACCAAAAACTATTTATGCAACGAGGGGGGGGGCGCCTCGGGGTGGGGTGATGCCGACCGCTCTCTTTGCAATTCTTCTTGAACCATTCCTCGCTGCACATCCAGATTCCTGCTCCTTCGCTGATGATTTAATTTTTTTATTTTTTCAAAAGACTCCAAACAGATTCAAGAAATTAATAATCAAACCTCCAATCAAATTCAACAATTAATAGATTATTTACAGCCAGCTGAACTGGACTCCAACTAAACAATGCGAAATCAGCCCACATGACAATTACGAAGAGGAAGTTCAGGAATGACATCCGAGTTGTAGTTAATTGCGAGACGATTCCAAAAGTATCATCGCATACTGACCTAGGGTTAACGTGAGATGAAGATTTCAATTTCAAAGATCACTTCCTCAAAACAAAGAAGAAGATCTATACTGCATTCTGGGCTATCCGCCAGGAGCTCATAGGCTGCCACAGCATCAATCTGATTTGTCAATACACTAATAGATGTCTCATTCCTATACCACTATAATCATCTGAAATCTGGTCCTCAGCACCTGCCTCTCTGCGTAGCAGATTCTTGGCGATGGAATACTGGATTGTGGGTTGGCCGAACCGTCTGGAAGGGAACCGCTTACCATCTCGAAATCTATTCTTCTAGTCAATCTAGGCATGACCCCCTAGAAGCTCACTGTTCTCATAAGAAATTATTCTCTGAGCTGCTAACCCGTCAGATTGATGCCCCATCGATAGACGATATTATGCAATGTGCTTTCATTTTATCAATGTGCTTGTATACAGCAATGTGCTTTCTGTATATAATAGAGTTCTTCTTCTATCACTTCCCAAAGCAAGTAATAGAAACCACCAGAGCAGGCAACGTCCACTTAGGATGAAGCTGACTATCCTGGACTCCCTGAAAGGAATATTCCAGTGTAACGTGATTCAACATTTCACACCTTCTCCATAGATCCAAATGAGTTTGGAGAAAATAGAAGATAGAGAAGCCAAATTACGGATGAAATCTGGACCAAATCACCAATATTACTTTAAAATGTGAGCTTTATTTAAATGAGAAATGTAAAAATATAAAGCAAAGCAGGACAAACTGCATTTGTAATTACAATATTAATTTAATATCAATTTTATTTTAAAGTTACTGCTATTAAGTGAATGTAATTTTCTAAACAATATCATTATTTTAAATATCAAAAATTGTACGCCGTATTTAAAATATATATATTTGTACACCCTCCTAGCCCACTGGCTGTTCAGTGGGTGAACCTAAGGTTAATAAAAGGATGATAATAATAATAAGGACCATCCCGATCATCGTGTCAACCACCGGAATGGTGCCAAAAACCCTACCAGCAATGGGACTCCCAGAGAACACCTACACGATACTCCAGAAAGTCGCAATAATGAACACCTGCAAAGAGTTCCTCAACCAAGAGTAACACCAGACACCCACCATGTGTACTTGGTAGCAGTACCCATCACGAGGTGGAAGCCCCCATCAGGGAGAAATAATATAACAACAACAATGATAACAACATGGTATTAGTAGACACACGAGGAACATGTCATACACACTGATTCAAGATTTCTGTTCAGTGGCTGCAGATTATTTAGATTATGTGTGGATGAACTGTCAGATTCATTGAAATTTGGAATGGCGTAGCATTTGTTGACTGCATCCGTACTCAATAAGCTGGTAGGATAAATACACAAAATAACATTAAGAAGTTTTGCTTTTCAATTATGATACTTCCATCAATGACTCACGAACAGAACTGGACAAGACAATTGCAGCATTTCACCTGATTGCCAGTCCCTGAACCCCTGTACGACCTCCTACTCTGACTTTCAGCCCAGTCTTCAGTCCCCCCACTCTGTCTAAATCAAAAGCGAATGTCCCTCACAACCGAAATTTAAAGTATCCAAATTAATGCGCAAAAACAGCGTCTTTTTTTTTTTTTTTTTTTTTTTTTTTTTTACAAATAGGTCGTAGCCACTAAAATCTCAGGAAATTAGGTGGCAGGACCTGTCAGAGTAGATATCTAAATACTAGTGTATCTGGTCTGCCTTCACGAGGCATAGTGTGGACATGGTTGGGCCCCAGCAGGGGTCTAGCGGCTAAATGGCCAGAAGAACAACGAAACACAACACTACACTTACAAAATCCATACACTTTTAAATCTCTGGCCCTTACAGTGAACTGTTACACCTACAATGAAAGCAACGCGGAGATGGAGGAAACCCCTGGTGCCGTTAGACACGAACACACTATAATACTTCCCCACCGAGTAAACCACAAGTTACTGAGAGCTCAATATAACCATCCAAGTCAATTTACCTTTACATTAAGTCAACGTACACTGTGAGATCGATTCCTGCCCCCCTTCTGTGATTAAAAGAAGTGAAAAGCAAATGCAGTCATCTCTAGTTCCTTCTCTAAACTTGGCTATTCAGTGTAACTACAGCTGGCACATAATATTTATTACTCTCCTCCTGTCCCCTTTGGATTCTCTCTTCTCTCCCTGCAACCGTTCACAACGACTACACGTTCCGAGTCTTACATGATAATACCAGGGAATAACGCAAGGACTGTCCAAACTTGAAAAAGCTGCAATAATACTTCATTTAATCGCTATTTTTTTTCTCCACTCCTGGATTGGACCACCAAGATCCTTCATTTTCATACCACAAGTATTGCACTTCTCCCTGTGGTACGATGTCTCAATCTCGCGACAGGCAGTAATGACAGTAGATTTGGCTAAACTCCCCGTGGTTAGGGTCACCAAGTGGCCAGAACAACGCAACTCGCACGAAGTACTGAAATGTAACACTGACATACCTGGTCTTTTCTGCGGAGTACCTTCAGAGTGACGCGAGGCAGAGCTGAACCGACGTTCTGGGTACCCCTTTCGTAGATACATACACCTCTGTAGTCGCTGACCGTACAACCCTTCAACGACAGAGCATCTGAACCACTCCAGCGTCTATGAACGAGAAGACGGTCCATGCCACAACGCCCTGCAGGTTATTATTTTTATTTTTTTATGAAAACCCCAAACACGAAACGTATCAAAACCTATAGTACTTAGTACCGTGCATGGGTTGAAGGAGAAGTATGGGGGGAACTTTGCTCTAGAGACTAAACATGGGTTTCACCACTTCAAGCCTCCAATAAGCAAAGTGGTGGTATTTCACCGGTTGATGAAAGTCATCTACCACCTAATTGGCTGGATTCAGAAAGAACACGTGACAGTGAATTCTCTGTCCTCCCTTTGAATGGTCCATTTACGAGGATCTAAGATCGGTTCTTAAAGTAACAGTTCCAAACTTGTCTCCTGGATGTGAGAGCTATTCCCGTCTATCAATAATTTCCAGGCGTTTCAAACCTTCTGCTTTTAATCGTAGGAAGACTTTCAACCTCTACGTTAATGGAAGCGATCAAATTGAAATGAAAATGCAACCTGTGGCCTCATTCTTACGTCATTACAAAATTTTGCTAGTTTTTCAAGAACACTCCAAGAAGGTTTTAACAGATGTTTCATTTTTCTGGCTCAACCCTTGTTAAAGCTATCCGAACTCAATCTTTCCTCTACACAGTGATGCCGTCATCGACCAGTGACTTCTGCTACCACTCCGAGTTCACAGATTTGCATCTTCAATTTGCTGCTGCTGCCTTGCCGATCTTTTTTGGATAACTTTTATTGCTGCTGCTGCTGCTGCTTCACTGAAGACATTTTCTCTTTATGGACTACTTTGGGCAGCATTGGATAAAGTCATGGTCGAGCACTATCCTTTGTCATATTACACTCGTCCCACATCTTTATGCTATTTTCTTCTTTATTTCTTCGATCTGCCATCCTGTCTGTGTGTGTGTGTGCAGTTGCCGGCACGGGGACCTAATATTACCCACATTTGTGGCCTTTACCAGGGTTCTGTATTCATCATCAAAGTGTACCAAGGAGGAGTTGAATCGATATCCCCTCAGCCCCCAGTTACAGTCAATCACGAGCAAGGACATCATTGAGCAAGAAGCGTCAGAGGTATGTCAGAAGAACGAGCTTCTTCGTGCCCCGTCACAAGACCTGTCCGCGCTTGCGCTAAAACACTTTGCAAGAAGAACCGCAACTTGTTTTGAGTAGTGTACACTCGAAGCCTCCGCGGAAACTGGAACGTTGCCACTTGGAGCACGTGACGTGATGACGTCCTTCCGGAACTTATTTTTTACGCATCCGGGGGTTGAAGAACAACGCAGATGCGAGTGAACTGTCGGGAAAGTCATCGCAACCGGTAACGAGGTCTTGCCGGTTGACGGGGCCGAATTGCCGTAACTAGGGACGACGGGGGGGGGATGAGCAGAAGGGAAGTGCACCCCTCGCTGCTTCGATGCCCAACACGCACTTTTTCCACTGCGACCGCGCGGCTTTCAGAGGTCGGAGGGGGGGGTGAAGGGCCGGTGGATAAAAGGAGGCTTTTAGTTGTTGCCGGGGTAACAGGGTGGCGAGATTATGACGCCGTCCATTTACGGAGCAACTAATCAGCGTTGGGGAGGTTTCCGAAGAATAATTAGCGGCAGATAATTGCAACAAGGCCGCATTATTGCGCTGTCCGCATTAATTGCACGTTAAATAATCTCTCGCCGCTTACAGCTCGTGAAAGTGAGCGGGCGTGTTGATGACGGTGTCGTTAGAAGCCGTAATTACTTGTTTTGCAGCGAAGTGTCGCTAATGGAAACCGACTGCCTGGCAGCTCGTCCGTTGTGTGTGAGACAGCGCATGCGCACAGTCCCCTCCACTCTGTACAACGCTTATTTATTTGCGTACTCCGCACACATTGCTGACCCTGGTTACACGCGCAATGACCTCTCCCCACCACAATTTTCAATAAATAAAAACAAAAAATTCCGAAGAAACGTTTCGAGCTTTGTTCGTATCAGCCTGAAACTCGTTTTGTACATTTTTTGGTTTCCATGCGTTTGTGTGCGAAGTTGACAAAACAAGTGGAGCAACTGAAGAGCTAAGGATAAATCTGCGCTGGGAAGACACCAACACCAATCAGTCGGAGTCTTTCTCGCCTTTAACAGTAGCGCCACCATGACGTGCCAGAAACGGAAACTGCAAAGCTCAGCGCCGACCCTTCTTTTCATTTTTGTGATTACCAAAGATTTAGTCCTCGCGATCTCTGTTTTACGCTGTTCTACATGATACGGGGAAAAAAACAAACAAACAAACTCTCCCTCTTAAGCCTCTTCCTCTATAATTCAAACTTGTGGCCCCCACAGTTCTGGATAATATTTTGGAGCTAAACTACGCGTTTAGTATATCTAACACCATCAACAAGGTCACCTGGAAATTTCCTTTCAATTACCCACGTGTGTCGTGTTTTGTCTGTAAATTGCGCGTGTTCTCTGGTCAATTTGCAGTTTCTGGGAAAAGAAAAAAAAAAAAAATTCTTGCTATCAACGTCATCGGCGAGATTCGAACTGCGGCCTTTTCCACCCGGTGTGGGGAGGACGGTGACGATACCACTCTGCCATGTAATTATGAACGCGCTTGGGATAACAGAAGAGTCCACTTGCATCTGTGGGGAACTAGAAACTTGGCAGCATCTCATGTATGACTGCGAAAACTATGAAGAACACACATGCACACTTGTAACCGAGATCGAATATTTGCCAAAAAAAACCAAGAGCACCATCTCCTGGATTCAGAAGATGAATACAAAGCCCTCACAGCCGCTTCGCACTAGACGCCTTCAACAGAAGACGAACAGAAACTGCAATCGACAATCCCTAAATGGGTGTAGTGCAGCGAAGAAATAACAGCTACAACGCAGAAGAAATGATGGAAAGCAATACCAAAGGAGACGATGCCTAAGGATTAGACACCAAACAGACATAACATGCGCCAAGAACTTGGAGTAACAACAGAACAGAAACACCGAAATGTGTCCGACAGAAAAGGAACGTGGAACCCAACATCAAATGGGGAAATACCCCCTACCCCCTAGGAAGATTTCTCACTGGGCACGACTCTGATCACCACAGTCAGGACAAGACTCACATATGAGTGAACACCGCATTGGACTTAGCAGAAATTACTGCCTTTTGGGGACCTGGGCACCTTAGCCCGGTCCACTCTTTTTCCCCAGCGCGGGGGGGGGAGTACATGTGTTTTTGTAAGGAGCGGCTCCAAGAACGGTAGTTCAACTCTGCCTCGTGTCTCTGTGAAGATCAGTATCAGTACAAATGGACCAGATATGTGTGACGTAGGTTTTTGTGTGTTCTGCTGTTCTGTTCTGGCCTCTTCAACACCCAGAAGCATCAGTCACCTGGACAGAGGATTCTGGGTACTCGTCCACACCACGGGAAGGTCGGCCAGTCCCAATGGAGCACGTACTGTCTCAATAGAGACACTGTCCACCTAGCGTTGCCAGAAGGTAGGCCACATTCCTCTAGGGGGCCCACTCCAGAGGGGGGGAGAGAGAGGGGAAAAAGTGATATCACTGTAGAACGCGAAATAACAACAACAAAAAATAAATAAATAAAAAAGTGTGACAGCAACCCTGAAGAACGCAAAAAGAAAAGAGTGGGGAAAAATGAGATAGTGGTTTAAGAAACTCCACAGCCCATGTTGCAGGACCGGGGGAGGGGGTGGAAATACGCCAGGAGGTAGCGGGTCTCTAATTTACTCGTACTGTTCAAAAACCAATGAAGTCATTCGTCGAGTCAGTCGCCGTCCGATTGAGGAAAGGAAAGTATCCCCCAGTAGGGACAGCGGAAAAAAATTATTTAAAAACCCAAGTGATAATGTATAAAATAAGTATCCAGGCCAGAAGAGCCGAGAGGAAACATTGGTCAGTCGAATTATATAACGAACAAGTATCCACCCTCTTAAACACACAGAATCCAGCAATGTCCAATTATTTGTTGGAACGTTTCAAACTGCGTGAAATGAAGGTCCAAATACGATCACTGCGCAAACCCTAAGCCAATAACATCGAGTTTTCATCCGGTTAAACCAAACTGAAGGTTCGCTGTAATTCAGGTCACATTGGGTACAGATGAGGAAACGCTGGCTGCTGAAGTCACTGCACGAGAACACGGAGGAATTTTTCGTAGTAAAGGCCGATTTGGCAAAAGCTTGTAATACCAGATGAAGCGGATCTTTGCTGAGCCCAGCCTTCCTCCCCCTCCATCTTCATTTCCCAGAGAGCATCTGTGGCTAAAAGCGCAGGATCCAAATAACCGTGACCCGATGGGCTGCAAACATTAGCGAAGTGAAGAAGCGTGTCCACGGAGAATGTTCCGACCTGTTATCGCATCCAGCGAACAACTTTTGCTTTTAGTCGTCGCCGCCTCGTTTCCCCCCGTTTACTGCACGTGCCTCCTTTGGGTAGCGACGAGTGGGGGAGGGGATATCTCGATGGTTACCAACCGATCGCTTGACGTTCTCCATGACAGGGATCTTAATTATTGCTGGCCGGGCAGAACTGTCGAAATATGTTTTTCATCTTTCTCGAGGTGACCCCGACATTTCCTTCATTTTTATTCATTTCTGACAAAAGTCCAACGGACACTCCGTCAGTTGTCCAACTTCCTGACGTCAGCAGAATCACGTTCGCCGACGGACACGAGCAGGTCCGCTGGCAACTGTCCATCACGCTCCTTTTTCTGTTCACCAGGAAAACGACGGTACCGAACTGTCCACTGGACGTGCCAGAAACGTGTCGAATAGGGCCGGCTAATTGAGTCACTTTCGCAGATGCAAATACGAAAGTGGAAAACCGTGTTGCGGCGCAGCAATCCGCGTAATGTAAATTACGAAAGTTCTCGCGCGCATAAAATTAAGTCCAAATCTGCGTTGGCTTCCCACCCGACTGCAGCTTGAAACACGAGTCCATTGGAAATAGACGGTGTCAGTTTTTAAAAACCGGGTTTTTTGGATAAATTTGTAAAATTCGAAAAGCGGTTTTACCTGTTTTAGATACAAGAATTAATATGTAAAAATTAATTAATGATTTAATTAAAACGTTTTGACTTGAAATCGCCTCGGGCACAAAAACATCTCCAAAAAACTCACTTCACTTGAGTTTGATCACGAGCATCAATGGGAAGTTTATGTTATTGCTCGTTATTATTATTCTTGTTTTAGTTAGCAAAAACAAGTCTATTCTAAAAATATAACGTTTTTTTCATTATTAATAAAATGTTGAGCAGCAAAGGATCGTCTACGAGCAATCTTCTTAATCATCTGAAAGCAGTTCGTAAAACAATAATCGACAAGCAAGAAACACTTGGATCCTCCTCCTCGTTGCCCACAACAACAAGCCAGTATTTCGTAAAAAGGAGCAGTTTAGAAGGAATTATAGCAAAACTTGCTGCAATGGATGGCTGGATTATCCATTAATAGCATTACAACAAGCACGTTCATACGATAGTCTTTGCAACAACGGGGATATTCGTTACCAAAAAACCACACTTGAGTAATGGATCCATCCCATTCGTACGTTTTATGACAATGCCAAACTATAAATGAATTCGATTGTATTAAGAAGGATGGGGAAAAAGATTTCTGTAACTTTAGATGAGTGTTGGGCCCAGTACGTCTAGCAGCTGAGACAATGCCAGATGCCAATTTATTAACGAGTGAAGGTATATTTGAATTTCTGTTAAATTAAGTAAAACATTGAAGACCGAAATTCGTTCCAAATCATTAAATGCTTCAGAAGTACGAATTCAAGAAAGAAGACAAGTTGGATTGGTAACCCTTTTGTTATATTTGCAAAATCCACAAAACATTTCAACAAAGAAATCTAGTGCATTTCCACCAGTTTCAAAACTCGATGTTATTAAGTTATCTGGAAAAATATTGTGTAGAACATATCCAAATTCTTGTATGGAAACGAGTGGTATTTTAATGACTTCGATTTGAAATTGCGTCAAATACATAAAAATTATATGGCAAAATCGCCGAGCTCCTGGAATTTCTGATGCTCTGACGCAGTCAAGCATCTTGGGGACCTCAGTGCTTGAGGGGAGTGTTGCGCGAAAATAATGGCAATAATTCCGCTATTAAGGAACGGGGGAAATAAATATAAACTTAATACAAAAATAGAAAATACATAAATAATTAGAAAGAGAAACTCCCCTCCCACATGAGGTTTTTGAAAGTTGGGCTAGCGTTCAGGAGCCACCCTGACTAAGACACACACACACACAGCTGAAAAGGTCGCTTAAAGAAGTGGCCTTTTGAGCCATGAATCTTTCTTCTACTGGTTCACGAAAAATCTTCCAAACTCGCTGAGTTCCCTGCTCTCAAGCGCTTTTTTCTCCACTGCAACTGTTCTGTGACAACGTGCAACAATGTTAAATGAACGCGACCATCTTACCTCATCCTACCTAAGACAAAACACATGATCATACCGTATTGATTCGATTCTATTGATCATACAGAGAGAGAGAGAGAGAGAGAGAGAGAGAGAGAGAGAGAGAGAGAGAGAGAGAGAGAGAACCCAGTTATCCAAAAATTGCCCGAGTCGATTTCCTTAGGCTTGTATTATGTACTCAGTTACGTTGTAATTCCTCTCTAAAGATTTTTGGTTTCAACCTTACTGATCCTTTTGTTAAGAGAACTTATCAAAGATTGCCAACTTCATATATGCTTCTCCTGTGCTGATCTCACTGAACCCCTCTTTTCTGTCAGTGGAATTTCCTAACCTGGATCTGAACCTACTCTTTTGCAATCCAAGGGGTATTTCGAATATCTGCAAAACTCTGCCCATCAAGCCTTTTCAAAAAGAAAACTCAAAGCTCCCCCTGCTCCGACATCCACCTGGCTTCTTTCCGTTTTTGATCTTACCTCATCATCTGTTCCTGCTACCGCTGATATTGAGGTCTACAATATCAGCGGGTTCTGATCCCTAATGAAGACATTTCCAGAATCTTTACTCTTTTAATTCTTTCATTATTATTTAAAACTTTATTCTCCTTAATGGGATTTCTTTCCACCCCTTGAAAGGATCCTCCTACCTGTCACTGTGTCCGGTTATTATTATTATTACCACTGTTGGTCGAGGAATTGTCTAACTATCCTACAGGTGTTCAGGATCGCGGCCTTCTGGAATTCCATGTACGTGCTCTGTGGTAGGCCTCTTGCTGCTACGTTCTTATGGAGGCTCTTTGGTACCATGCCGGTGGCTGACACAGTGATCGGGATGGTCATTACTTGTTCCGCATCTCTTTGACTTGTTGTCTTAAGTCTGTGTACTTCCTGATCTCTTCTAAGCAGAGTTTCTGGAGGTTGCTAGTGTGTGGGCACCGCTGTGTACATCAGATAAGTAACTTTTCTTTCTCGTCGATGAGGGTTATGTCTGGTCTGTTGCGTGGAATCGTCTTGTACGTTATGATGGAACTGTCCCAATATAGTTTGAGAGTTTGTCTCTCTGAAACTGACTGAGGTTAGCACTTGTAACATTATTATTTTTCCACCCCCTGGCGGATACTGGTACCCAGTACATGTGGTTCCTCCTTGCATCCAGTTACTGTTATAATTGTTGGTCAAGAAACTCTGTCATTACCCTAAAACAGGAATCCAGCTTTGGCTTCTTCCACACCGTACCATACCGATGTTTACACCCACGCTTTGTGCTGCACCGACAGGCCCCACCCCCTAACTGAAATATTTATGAAATGTTGTTTGTAAAACCGCTATATTTCTCACACAAAAAGGTATTTGTAACACTTCATGCGGCATCGATCGCGGAAATTCATGGAAATTTTCGTTTCAACTGCCTCGTGGCACGGAACGCCGAAATCAGAACTAACTGCCGCTGGAAACGAAAGAACCGAACTGATAACCAGAACAGCGATTCCGAGCACGATCGGGAAGGTAATCGATCTCGGTTTGGTGGGTTTCCTCGCTCCAAGAGCGTTTTCATCCTACCAAACAGACACACCGAACCCAAGACACTCAATTTGCGGACGCAATACACTGATGCCTCCTGACCTTAGTTGCCTCAGCAATTATCCTAAGCGACGTCGTGCCACTGACCGACCGGCCGTTGTCTTCGCTTCAAGCTCGTCATCGCAGCGTTTCGTCACGTTCATTTGTTACGGCGATCTGCAGAGACGATTGAAGTCATAGTGACCCCACCACAATACGACCGATCCCGAGTGCCGCTCGTTCGAAGAACCATGGGAGAGAATGAAAAAGACCTGGGGGTAATTGTGCAGTCAGACAAAGTTCTCTGAGCAGTGCAGACGGGCTGCAAGAGCAGGTCATGGGGTTTTGTCAATAATATATAGGAATTTTGCTAGCAGGGAAAAGGAGGTGATTGTCCCTCTGTATAAGGCAATGGTCAGGCCATTCCTTGAGTACTGCGTACAGGTCTGGAGACCTCATTTTAGAAAGGATGTACATTTGCTTGAGCGTGTACAGAGAAGGGCAACAAGATTGGTAAGGGGAATGAAGGGATCCTCTTACAAAGGGAGGCTTAAGTTCTGCAAATTGCAGTGGCTGGAGACTAAGCACCTGCGCGGTGATCTGATTGAGGTATATAAGACTTTGAATGGGTTGAGCACGCTGAATTCTGATGGGATTCTTCCTCTTGCTCAGATTACGAACCTGAGGAGGCATAGTTTAAAAATAAGGAAAGATAGTTGCAGAATAGATGTGCTGAAATCTGCCTTTAGCCAGCGGGTGGTTAATTGCTGGAACAAACTTCCATCTGTCGTTGTGGAAGTTGAAAGCTTAAATAGATTTCAGGAGGAAGTGGACAGACTTTTAGATGGAATGGATATGTGAAATGGGGTTTTTGTTTCAGCTGATGCTGCATAAGCTTGCTTTCTTGCATCAATGCCTCTGCTGTTACTACTACCATCCATTTGTTTGCGCGATATTCTGTAGATCAGCAATCGCACACATATCGACCTGTTCGCGAGGCTCTCTCTCTCTCTCTCTCTCTCTCTCTCTCTCTGTCTGTCTGTCTGTGCTTCCATTTATCGGCAGAAGAGGTCAGTGGACCGGACTCTGTGATAAGAGCACAGTTTGTCGACAGTTCGATCAAAAAGTGGACGTGTGGCCTCCTTATCGACCAATGTCGTTTCCAGAACTCGATTTCATGAGAAAAATTTCTTAAAGCAATGACGGGTAACAATTGCGACCCTCTGGATAGTTCATCAAGGGCTGACCGCGTCAACAATCCGAAACCCGCTTTAATGTACCTGCAGTTGAGGAGAAACTACACCACTGGCACGAGTGCGTACCCGATGTGGGGATCTGATCCAGCATCGCTTATTTACTGAATGCGGAATATTGGGGATCGTGAATAAAATCCGGGAAAGCTTTACGCAAGTTTTGATCGGATTTCTGGACTAATCCTGGGAGAAACCAGAGGGGGATCCAGACTTTTTCTGGGGGAAGGACGTAATGCGATTGATACTAACTCGAAATTAGAAATCTTTATCGCAATAATAAAATAATATCCGCTTGCTCTGGTTTCTAAAGACCTTAACAAAACGGGCAAGAAAGATGGATGGTATGAATAATACAATTTGCTATGTTGCAAATTGCCGTTCGTTCACGGTCACAAAGCCAGGAGTTACTCTCAAATTGGCCTCAACTTTTGTAATTAGCCTTCAGTAAACCAAAAAGTAACCACACAACTTAATGAAAGACGATGCTTGTTGAAATTTATTCAAGGTTCGATGCACACTTGATATAGATGTAAGAAAAGAAAGGAAAAATCTGACTCGAGTAAATAATACGAAGGTCTTTGAGACAACAGAAGAGGAGAAAAAGCAATATGTACTGGAACTTAAGAAGTTTGAGCTTCTGCAGACTGCTCAGGACCAACATATCGACGAGGAATATTACAACAAATGAAGAGCAAGATAAACACTGGCAAGGAGAAACAAATTGAGTATACTGAGTTATGCAAAACCATTAGAAAGACTCAGAGAGGACATAAGAAGATTTAACACAAGAAAAGTAGAACAAGCATTAAGGGAAAACAAAGGACTTAAATCACCAGCCATGAGCAGAAATACAAATGATACTGAAACTGAAGAATAGCGATGGTGTACTTATAAACAGCAGAGAAGGCATAATTCATATCGCAGAAGACTACTATAGAGAATTATACAAGGAGCAGGGGAATGATGCCAGCAGTGGGGAAGATGGATCGCGAATTAGCAACACATACGACATTCCCGATATTCTTCCTGATGAGGTAGAACACTCGTTGAAGAATCGAAGAATCAGAAAGCCCCGGGGGAAGATGAAGTTACTGTAGAGTTGTTAAAATTGGGAGGAAGAGACATAACACAAAAACTGGCAAGGCTCTTCAAAAAGTGCATTAGAAAAGGTGTGACGCCTAAGCAGTGGAATAATGCAATCATAGTTTTGCTGCATAAGAAAGGAGATAAACCAGAAATTGGAAATTATAGACCAATTAGCTTGTTATCACACATCTACAAGTTGTTCACAAGGGTCATTAACTAACAGATTAGAAAGAATACTTGATGAGAATCAATCGAAAGAGCAAGCTGGCTTTAGGACAGGATTCTCAACTATGGCTCACCTTCATGTAATATCACAGCTAATGGAGAAAGCAAATGAATATAAAACACTATTATGCCTGGCATTTGTGGATTATGAAAAGGCATTGATACCTCATACATTATGATTTTGAAGAAAATATGAGAACGCTACCTCCTTTATCTCCGAAGCTGTTTACTGCTGCCCTTGAGGAAGCTTTCAGAAGATTAGACTGGTCTCAGAAAGTAGTCAATGAGTATACTCCCAACCATGACTTGTGGAAGTGAAACTTGGGCACTCACCAAAAGAATGGAAGAGAAGCTGAGAACTAAAATGGTCTTGTGCAGGACACATAGCTCGAAGACATGATGATAGATGGACTAGGAAAATAACAGAATGGTACCCAAGAGGAGCTAGAAGAAAACCTGGAAGACAAAGGCAGAGATGGATAGATGAAATGCATGAGTCTGTGGGTAGTAAATGGATGGCCAGTGCTCAAAACAGAAGGAACTGGAAAGGCCTTCATCCTGCAGTGGATCGAAAATGGCTGATGATGATTCATGGTTCGAGGGGTGGGGAATGGGAATCATCATTTCTTGGATCCGCCAATTTAATATAAACGAACTTTTTTACAAAAGACTGCTCACTCTCTCAATGGACGCTCCTGATCTCAGACACGTCATTAGCCGTCGTGAAGTGGAAAACTCCGAAATATTTAACCCAAACTCTGTTTCCAACAGCAGATGTCCCGAATTACACAGTCGACATCGAAATGAATTTAGAACTGAGCAGCTGCGTGTGGGCGCCATCTTTGTGTTAACACTTTAAGCAGAACCATCAGGACGTTACTCCTCGGAGAACTATTCCCTTCCCCTCCCCTCCCCGTACCGGAGGATGCAAAATGTTTCGGGAAGATGCATTTTACGGATGATTTTATGAATTTTTTTTATGATTTTGACGCCTGGCGGATGTTTAGATGTTCTTCTCCTTCGATTCGGCGCACAACCCCAATAAAAACTGATCCAGAGTCGTACACTGCATTGGCGTGTTCGTTAGTGCGAAGACAGTGCCCATTTAAGGATTTACGTTTCTCTCATTTCACGTTCGCGCGCTCTGTTCCTTTTTTTGTGCGTTGAGGGTAGTTTTGGGCAACTGTATGTCATCTCCCTGTACATGAGATGCTCCAGAGTCTCCCAGGAGATTGAGCCGTTCGTTAACTACCTCGAAAACGCAATGAATACACTAGTAGGGAAAAACATAATTATTCTAACGGATGCAAATGCATCTTCACCAATGTGGAACAGCCCAACGGCAGACTCCAGAGGGGAAATCCTGGAGGAGTTGATTGCCACAAAAAATCTTAACATCTGTAACACACCCGGCCACCCACCTACTTTCTCCTCCGCCTCAGGAACCTCTCACATCGACATAACACCGTCAACCTCATCCATAGCAGACTGCATAAAAGAATGGAAGCTACATCCCTCATGGACGTCGAGTGACCACTCGGTTATAGCCTTCTCCTTCTGCCCACTCATACACCCAGGAGGAAATCCTATGATCTTCCCAGATACAAAATAAGGAACTCAGACTGGGAAAAATTTGACAACCTGGCCAAAACTGCATTCCTTAACAATGACAAAGACCTGGCAAACCTGCCACCTCCTGACCTACTCTTGACAGACTTCATGACGCAGTGCACCGCAATCTGCGACTCCTCCTTTCGGAAGAAGTCCCGCAAACCAAACTACGTGCCCTGGTGGACAATGGAACTCACGGACCTTCGGAAAGCCCTGAGGAAGGCACGGAAGCAACTTAGCCGTGCAAGAAGGACCCAGAGATCGCCAGCTGAAATAGACAGACTAAATGAAAACTACCGCAGTGCACGGAAGCTCTATTTTAATGGAATTTACAAGGAAAAACACAAAGCGTGGGGAAAACCTGTTGAAAAATCCATGAGTACAGACCCTTGGGGCCTAGTTTACAGGCTCATCTTTGATAAGATCCACCCAGGGGAGATCATTCAATCCACCCTGAATCAAAACAATCAGGAGTCACTTACATGGGAAGATTCAATCAACAACCTGCTCGATGGAATCATACAGCAAGACTGTCCCACCGCGGAGCGTACCACCCAAACAACGCTTCGGCTGGACCATCTAACGTACTCGGCCACAAGCTATGAGGACCCCTTCTCCCACATAGATATAGACCATGCAGTCAGCACGCTAAAATCAGGAAAATGCCCTGGACTGGATCTCCTGGAGGTCACAGTAGTCAAACGAATTTGGTCCATCTCCCCAAACACCCTGATACAGTTGTTCAATTCTTGTCTAAACCACGGTTCCTTGGGAAAGGTGCTAGAAAAACTACTTGCAGCTAGAATACGCATATTATACAACTCAAAGAGCCTCAATTCCAACTCCCAGTTTGGCTTCACTGCAGGCAAATCAGCGGTTGATGCTATAAACCATGTCCTGGAGTCTATCTCATCCTCGGAATATACCTACGTCCTCGGTCTCTTCGTGGACTTCAAAGGGGCCTTTGACACCGTTTGGTGGCAAAGTGTCCTGGAGAGGTTGCGGAGGGCCGGGGTCTCCGCCCCAATCTACCGATTAATGTCCGACTATTTCACAGACCGTAGCCTCGTGGTCTACAATGGATCCTGCTCAGTTACCAGACTGGTCACTCGAGGCTGCCCCCAGGGATCAGTTCTTGGCCCCCTTTGCTGGAGCTTGGTCCTTGACGGGTGGCTCGCCACCGGTCAACCACAAATCACAAAGGTAGCCTTTGCAGACGACCTAATCTTGCTTATAAACGGAAACTCCAGGCGGGAATTGGAAACACTAGCCACGGATGTCCTGGAAGATCTGGACCAGTGGTGCATAACCCATAAGCTAACAATCTCAACAGAGAAAACTTGCCAGATGCTCTTAAAGGGCCACCTTGACCCACGTAGGCCACCAAAGATCAAACTTAGGAACACAACAATCAAACTGGTTGAATCATACAAATACTTGGGGGTAATGCTGGATAACAAGCTCAGTTTCATTCCTCATGCTAAGTACTTGCTAAGGAAAACCAAAATCTTAACAGGAAACCTAATGAAAATAACCAGGAAATCATGGAAGATAAAGCCATCAACTCTAAGACTATATTATAATACCCTCTTCCTCCCCACTGTTTGCTACGCTGCAGGAGCTTGGGCACCGAGCCTGAGCAGAGGACAAGTCCGCAAAATACTTCTGCGAGCCCAACGCTTCTTCCTCCTGGCCACCTCCAGGGCTTGCCGGACCATCTCTACCGCTGCCCTAAGTGTCATCTGTGGGAAACGTCCAGTAATATACGATGTGATTGACACCTTCCTGCAATACCAAAGAAAACAGCCCATTCCCAAGAGCATAGCACAATACAGCATAGATGCTGCCCTACCAACTAAAGAAGATAACAACCGGCTCAGACAATTGTACTTAGCTGACTGGCAAAGGGACTGGACCGATTCTCCCCTTGGCAGAATAACATTTACATACTTGCCAGAAGTTATAGAAATCAATAAAACAAGCAAGCCCTGGATCAACCCGGGACTCTATACAATGTTTCTACTAACAGGACATGGCAGCATAAATGCCAAGCTCTTCACTTTCAACCTGGTTGAATCCCCCAACTGTGCTTGCGGGGAGCTTGAGACGGTGTCCCATATCATCTTTGACTGCAATTACTATGTGGACCTTAGAACACAACTCCAAATTGTAACAAACGTTTACAACCCCAATGACCTGCCAATGCTACTCGACAGCCCCGAGTCCTTCTCAGCGCTGGCCACCTTCGCGGAAAAGGTATTCTCCCGTAGAAAGAGAATACAAGCCACAGGAAACTAGGAACACAAGAATAAACATTGCTACAGACTGCATTGGAATCAATGTAAATCAACGAAATCAACGTATTGATTGAGTGCGCTTCAACTCCAGGTCAGGATTGGGCCCTGCGGGAATTGGGCGCACTCCAAACCATGTTATTTCAGTAATTCCAACCCAAAAATTTAAGGGTGTGGTCGTTCCAGGACAGGTTTGGGCCCTGCGGGAACTGGGCACACTCCAAACCATGTAGAGCCAATGTTGAATTTAAAATACTATGGGTGTGTCCCGTGATCTAGGTCAGGATTGGGCCCTGCGGATCCGGGTGCCCAACTATATAGATTGAAGCTGAGTTAACACAAAATGTGTTATTGATAACTGATTCTAAACAAGATAGTAGAACCTGGCTGCCTCCTCGCGGCTAGGGACGGGAGCGGGGGTTGAGGCTCTACTTGCCTTCAGCCCCCTGCTGCTAAATGCCAGATGCCAGCCACAACAACATATACAACACTCCACACACACTAAAATGAACATCAAAGATCTAAGTGGCATCAGCATTAAGAATCCTAAACTAAATTAGTCTAATACGCCATACTACTCTATCTGGCGCCTTCCAAACTTCCAAACCTTAAACTAGCGATAAACTTAATTCTTCCCTAGTGCATTCATGTCACCCTATACTAAACTAACGCTAAACTTAAACTCCTCGCACGCGCGGGTGTAAATAGTAATCCCAAAGCAAAACGCGGCTAAACCTAAATTAAACTCAAAATAGTCACTTCAAAATTCAAGTCGTTCTCTTTAGATGAATCATTACAATTCTGCTGGCAATAACTACCGCTTAATAGACGGCGGACATAGGGGGAACCCTGGAAACCGCCAGTAACCCACATAAATACACACATACACCTGGATGATGGAAATGTATATATAATTGTATATAAACCTATATCAGTTTTGTATATATATGAAATGAATGTATGTAAATTGTGTGTATTAATAAATGTATAAATGTCGGCATTGATTTGCGTGCGGCTAATCCTTTAATGCAGGGTGTGCTGGGCCTCGTTCTTTTTTTTAACACCGTCACCATTCAATGAACGGCTCTTTCTAAAATAAAACGCGGCATTTAATTGCCGTCAGTTCACGCCGCTGTTATCCATCCGATCCGACGTACTTCGCGTTCTGTAATTTTGCGCGCAACCAGCGGGTGACCGTTTCTTAGCCCGGACCTCTCGTTCATTGTGCAATCTTCACCATTTGAAAGGCGACTCCCGCAGTGTTCGTTAATCCCGCATCCGTCGGCTGTCACAAAGAACGCCGTTGCGAAGAGTGCAATCAATGGAACCTCCTCCTTTCCCGCGATGTTTGCATTTGGGTTTCATTTGCATCTGAACCACTTTCTGTTTAGTCGGGTTCACAAGTGAGCAAAATTTTCATGTCCAGACAGAAGCGTCCCTCACTTCTAACGCTGGATTAGCAATTTCGCGAGCTACAGGAATCTCCCACTCTTTGGATAATTTCCGTCGAGTCCGTTTTGTGGAAAACCTGGTTGGGGGGGGGGGGCATTATTTCTAGGAACTTGGAAAGATGGTCAAACGTAACAACAACCATCACGCGCACTCTATTTCGGTGTCAGCAACACTCACAGAGCCCCCACCAACCTGAAATCGGCGCCCCAGAGCATCCACCACGCATCCTCAATTTCTCAAGCGCTTACTCTCGATAGAGACGAAGCCTTCGAGACTTCGTCTCTACCCGACGTGCTGGACGCGGTCATGGCACCCTCCACGTCTACCTTTTTATTTTATTTTATTATTTTTTTGGCTGGTGCAGAATAAGCCTTCCTTGGACCACGTGGCCATTGCTAATACTAAGACCATTACGTTCCGTGCAATGCAACAACCTCCTCTGTCCAAAGGAAGCAATACGGTAACTGAATTCACCTCAGTGGAAACAGATCGAGCGCAATGTTTCTTTGCCTCTTTGCCACCCCCCCCCCCACCAACCAGAGCACGTGAACGAAAACGTTGGCTGCGTGTCGAAATTAAATGGATTAAAATAAGAACGAAATATTTAATGGAGCTGGGGGGGGCAGGGCTGGGTCTTCTGTTTCGTTACCCTTCGTGAGTCCTGTTAAGCCCTCGGCACCAGCTCGCCGTTCTATCGGAGCATTTTCTGTGCGCGTGGCCTCGTGCAATAAAAATTCACGCAAACGCGAGTTCCGTTCTGATCCTCGCAAAGATGACGAAGAGAGAGGCGGTGGGGTGTGCGGCGAATTTTCCTTCGTTTCTGCGGAGGACACCCATTCGGCATCTTTGTTCTTAACCGAGTTCTTCGAGAAAAGCATTTCTTATCTGATGAGTGGCGTCCCCGTTAATCCGTTGTTTTTCTTTAGTGCCGTAAGCCGTCCGATAACCTCAGGTTCTCCCGTACTGTTCGCTACGGAGAGATAGCGAAGTGACGCGCTGTTTTTCTCCGTACTGAAAGCGTTTTCGAGGATGTTGTGCGTCCGATTAATCACGAGAATTACGACTTGACACCTCCTCCGATGCAGTCTCTGTCAGGAAGAACAGATTATCTTTACTAGGCTTACACGTTCTGTCTTTCAGAATACGCATTCGACAGCGCGTGTGACACCGCCCCCACCGTTGCCGATAATTAAAACAGCGCTCCGAAGCAGAAGACACATCGAAAGTTCACCACCTCGCAGATTCCAAAAATGGAATTTCATTTTCTACCTGCATTTGAGTCTGTACATCGAAGATTTTCTCATTTTACTCACTGTCCACCATCAACGGATATTAATTCATCACAAAGAGGTCTCGAACCGGTGTTTAGTCCCACGTATTTAACAAATTTCAGCCGATTCTAACTCAAAATCTTCCTTGCGGTTCAGCAATGTCTTCCACCACAGAGGACGGATTTTCCAGGACTTTTTATTCGCCTACAATTTAAATCCGCCCAACTTACCCAACCGACCGTCCATGGACAAACGAATATTGATTTAACAATTACAACGGTCGCCATTTCCTCGAGGATTTCTGATTGGACCATACATACTGACTACATAAACAGCGACCACCGAGCAAGCACCTTTAAGGTATCTCTCCTTTCAATTACTTCTACTGATTCGCCTCCTCCTCATGATCTAGATTTTAAATGAAACCATCAAATTCACCACGATTTCAACAGTAACGTTCGTCGCTCTTTGAACCAGCTGAATGCCTCAGAATATGCATTCTACGTGCGGGCTGCCTTACCTCGTGCTACAGAACGCTCCGCTAAGAAGAAAATTAGCGAGCGTACACTACTTACTACGTACACATGGAAATTCCGCTTCCCCCTGCACAAAGGACCACCCAGATGGCAGCAGCTCTAAACATCAGACATCTTCCTGCCATTATCCATGAAAGAAGACTCGTCTTTTCTGTAAAAATGATGGTTGGCATTATTTCGGATCCCGGTCCCAAGCCTTCGGGCCAATCCAGTCCTCCAGGCCACCCCAAACCGGTTAAAGTTATCCGATCGCTTCATACCCGTGCAAATGCTGCAGTGCATATACTCCTTGGATGGCGACCTCTACAAGTTCGCATTGGATAAAAAATACAGGCAGAACTTACTCCATCCACTTTCTTCTCAGGACCACGTCACAGGGCATTAGAACCTGCTCCCAAGGACCTGTCCATCATTCCCATGGATCCCTCACTACATTGCTCCAACTTTCTGCGCCTGCCCAGATGACTCCAACACTGTAAGAGGACTGCTCCCTGGAGGATAAATTAGCATGATAACATGCTGTTGTGTATTTACGTTCATATGTGAATTTAACATCTGTTGTGTATATTTGTTCATATGTAAATTTTTCATTCGGTTTCCTACACTTGTATAATTAGTAAACCCCTGGCTTTTAGCCGTGAAGGGTATTGTGTACGGCATGTGCGTTTGTATGCAATAAAGAGTTCTTCTTCTTCTTCTACTTCAAGGTAGACAGCTGAACTTTCCACTCTGCGCAAAAAAGTCCACAAAACACGCAGAGACTTTCAACGGAGAAGGTGGTGCTGGCCTGAACCAGACGTCACAAGACTAAATATCTATAAAAATGGATTTTTCCTAATTTAGCTCTCTCCTGTCTTATTCGATCAGCTGTTTTTCTTACACGTGGCTTATAATACTCATAAATCAGCCTCTCGCGATAGGCTCTAACTGTCCCATGTTTCTTCTTTGACTCAATTAAACCCTTCACTTCTCTGTTTATTAAAAGCCGTGAATTAGGGTTGAATTTGAAAGTGTCTGCAATTCTTCTCAGACACGATAGGAGGGAGTATATGATGAGAGCCTTGTCGATCAATTCGGCCCTGGAAAGATTGTGCAGAGCTCAAGGGGTAGAATTTGTTTCAGCCTGGAATGTACTTGTTAACAGGAGAGATTGCTTCTACAGGGATGGGATACACTTAAATAGAAAGGGTGCAAGAATATTTGCTGATGCTATCGAGGCAGTGTTAGGTGGGTCGGAAAACTGCTAGCTTGGGGGGAGACAAAGACCAATAGATTGACAGTAGCCACTGGCAGAGGTGAAAGAGATTCTTGCACTGCTTCTATTAGAATGAGCAGAAGCCTGAAAAACAAGATGCATGGTATTTCAGAGACTGCTGGGAGCCATTGCGGTACAAGTAAACACATGGGTTGTGTTAGGGTAGCTAAGAATAGAAACAGGTGCAGGTATACTTGCGTGTACACCAATGCTAGGAGTTTAGTAAATAAATTTGATGAATTTGAGGTATTGCTCAAAACATCAAAGGCAGATATTGTTGGGATATCAGAGACGTGGTGTCACACAGATATAAGGGATGCAGAACTGCAATTTGGGGAGTACAACGTCTACAGAAAGGATAGACAGGATAGGAAGGGGGGAGGGGTTATGCTATTAGTTAAGAAACACATAAAAACCAAGGAAGTGAAGCCAGTCGACATCGCTGGACAGTGCAGTGTCGTCGAGTCAGTTTGGTGTGACATAAGCATTGGGAGATCAAAATTGAGAGTAAGTAGGAGTGTGCTATAGGCCTAATGACTCTGATGAATATAATAAGAAACTGTACAGGGAAATAGAGTGGGCCAGTAAATCAGAGAGTCTTATAATGGGGGATTTTAATTTCCCAGATATTAACTGGAATTTGGGGGCTGGTCACTCACACACTAGTAAGGCTTTTGTGGATTTATTGGATGATTGTTTTCTACATCAGCATGTTCGGGAGGCAACTAGAGGGAGTAATACTCTTGATTTGATTATCAGCGGTGATTCTTCATGCATTAAGAATCTGCAGTGATCACAGTGTGCTGAAGTGGGATTTACTCAAAGAGGTAACTACCATTAGGGGTAAAGGGAAGGGTTATTGCTTCCGTAAAGGCGACTACGATGGACTGAGACAGTATTTAAATTCTATACAGTGGGACCAACTGATGATGTTACCAACAGCAAATTCAAAATGGGAAGCATTCAAAGAACTCATCTTGGAAGCTACTAGGCTTTACATACCAACTAAGAAATATTGTTCAAGGTTTAGGCCAAAATGGATGTCAGATGAACTAATGAGGCATATGGCAGAGAAGAAAAATGCATGGGATACATACAAATTAATGGGTGACGTGGAAGCCTATGATAGATATAAGTTGGTCTGTAACCAAGTCACGAAGGAGATTAGGCAGGCAAAGGCAGATTATGAGAAATCCTTGGCAAAGGATGCAAAGAAAAACAGCAAAGAGTTCTTTACTTATGTAAACTCTAGAAGGAAGGGGATGAATCAGATTGGTCCACTTGATATTGATGGGTCAACTGTTGAAGATCCTGTTCAGGTAGCTAACAAACTAAATGAATATTTTGCATCAACATTCACACATGAGGAGTTATTCAGGAAGGAGAATGATGTAGGTAAAGTAAACATTGGCAGTGAGCTGGATGATTTTGTAATAACTGAGAGGAAAGTGGAGGAGAGATTGTTGAGGATAAACATAAAAAAGGCACCCGGGGTGGATGGGATCTATCCAGTTATATTAAAGGAGGCAGCAAAGGAAGTAAGCAAGCACTTAGCCATAATTATGAGAGCTTCTTTGGACTCAAGGGAGGTACCCAGAGACTGGAGATGTGCAAATGCAATCCCAATTGACAAGGGAGGATCAAAGGCTGACACAAGTAATTATAGACCTGTGAGCTTAACTTCTGTTCCTGGAAAATTAATAGAGCCACTGTTTAAAGAAGCACTGCAGGATCATCTAGACAACACTTCAGTTATAGTTCGGACACAGCATGGTTTTGTTAAGGGGAAGTCTTGCCTGACCAATTTGATTGGATACTATGATGCAGTCACAAAACAACTGGATGCAGGGAATAACTTTGATATTATATACTTGAATCTTTTACTTGGATCTTAGAAAGGCTTTTGATACTGTTGCACATGAAAGACTGCTGCACAAATTGGAGCAGTGTGGCATTGGATGCAAATTGCTGTTATGGATAAAGGGGTGGTTGAGGGGGAGAAGACAGAGTGGTAATCAATGGACACTGCTCATCGTGGACTAATGTTATTAGTGGATTCCCCCAGAGTTGTGCCCATTGTTGTTTTCGGTGTTTATGAATGATATTGATGATGGGATATCAAGTTTAATGTCCAAGTTTGCAGACGACACAAAGGTTGGCAGGGTTGTTAAGGACACTACTGACACTATGCTGTTGCAACCGGATCTGGAAAGATTGGGCAGATGGGCTGGGAGGTGGCAAATGAAGTTGAACCTTGACAAATGTAAAGTACATATGGGAAACAGCAACCCCAGAGCAACGTATCAACTCTGTGGTACCACTCTGACGGTGGTAGAGAATGAAAAGGACCTGGGGATAATTGTACAGGCAGATATGAAGTTTTGAGCAAATAGTATCTACGAACTAAAATTATTTGTGGCATCGCAAAGTCCTCTCTTAGTAGCGACACTGATTTTTGTCCCTACTCCACTGTACAAATACTGCGCACATTTACGCAGTACACGCTAAATACAAAAATACAATATTGTATTCGGTTTATGGCTAAACTCTGACAAGTGAGCACAACTAATAAGAAGATAAAGAATATAATTGCGTTGTCTATAAATGGAGCACAGATTAAGAAAGTCTGCACCTACACTGACCTTGGATTGACGTGGGATGAGGGCCTTACTTTTAAAAGACACTTTCAGAACAAAAACTCTCGTTGCCATCTGGCCTGTAAGACAGGAAATAACTGGGATTCGGGATCAACAACTAGTGACCCAATACATACAAAGGTGTATTGTTCCTGTTTTCCGCTATGCCTCAATTATTTGGTCCTCTTCCCCAAATATTAGGAAGTTTCTTAGCCTGGAATAACTGGCTGCCCCGGTGGATGAATAGGATTGCCGGGGGAGCCCTTGACCATTTCAAATTTCCATACTGTATACAAACTTAAACGTAGCTCCATGGATACAGACGATCACCATGCGTAACATCTGCACAACTTCGGACTCGGAATTTAGATGCCCCTCAAATTGATAATGTTATGGTGAGGCCACGTCCTGGGTCCAGGCTCTACTACCCTCAGTCTCCGAAGCGCTTCCATCACCCGGAGGGATTAAAGCGGACCGCTGTTTCCTGCAAATACACTGGAGCTCTTTGGAGGCTTCAAAATGGACCCGAACAGGTACTGCCATGACAAAACCTACACGAAGCTGATAGCGGCGAACTTATATACTACGCTGCAAATTGAATGAAGAGGAGAGTTCATCTCTCTCTAATTTGTTCTTATGAGCTTTTTGTCTTCAAAAGACTGAGCTCATTCCTTTCTGGTGAAATTCTCCGAGATCCATCGCCGTTGCTTTGCCACTTTATGTATTTTCTGATTTTTCTTTGTTTGTTGCTAACCGATTTGTTGTTGGATGTCTGTATGGTCCACCCTCCGAGATAGTCTGTACAGGGGTGTTACATAAATAAACCGACAATAATAATTTCATTCGGGATTTCCGCCTTACTTTTTTAAGTTGGAGCTTTCAGTTCGTAAGTCGAGTTGTGATACACAATCAAAGTTCGTAAATCGGGAGACTGTCACAAGCATTCGCCTTCCTCCGTCCCCGTGCGCTGTAAAGCGGGATGGGGTTACTGAGGGCTGATATTAAAGGGATGCGCTCTTTCCCGACTGCGAGTTGGGGTGGGGGATCGCTCAGTGGGTTCCTCAGCGAGAAGACATTGAAGAGTGCATATGTCGCGCCAACTCTTGCCGCCCGTTATTGGAAAATTATTCGCAGCGAACGAGAACGCAAAAACTGTCATCGGGCGAACGCCTCTCTGTTCAATGAGGATGTCTCGCGCCAGTCGTAATAAGACGCCGTCAAGAGTCGATTCCGTGCGTCTCTTCGCTTCAAAATGCAAATGTCGACCCTCCCCGAAGGGTCGTTGACGCTAAGAAAACGTTATTGCGGACGGATAAAGCGAAGTAATGACTGTCGCGAGATATCCTCCGTCTGACTGAATACGAGGGATGTTTCGTTTGGAGTTACGTGATGAGGCCGCAGTACGGCAATGACATGCACGGCAACAGCGATGAATCGGACATTAAATGAGCCGGGGGAAATTCGAGTGAGGACGACCGAGGTTTTCGTCCCATTACAGCAGAGTCCGTTTCGTATTGTTACGTTGCGAGCGCGTGTATATTTGACGCGAATGTCACGTGGTTCTTTATTGCGGCTGCACCTCCAGAAAACTCATTCGACAACGCTGCGAACATTCATTCGGCCCGGAAAGACACAGAAGCCCGTTGATAAAACATGGGCGGTTTCACAAACCCATCAAAGGAAAGAGCAAGACGTCTGGAGGAACCTAAAGATACCATTCACGGGAAATGGACGCTTACGTCATCAACAACGAGAGCCTTTTTTTTGCCTGAACGCATCCGTGTGTTCTGTAGTCGAATTACTGTTTGCGGGATGGAAAACCATAGTTTCGGGATGCAAAAATCACGCTGCCCTCACTTGAGACCGACTAACTTAGCTACATGGAAAAAGCCAGTAAAAATTGCTCTCGTCATCGACGCGATTCGAATATCAGATCTTTTCCAACCTCTGTGGGGAGGACGGCGATTCTACCCACTGTGCTATCCACGAGGGAAAAAGGCAGACCATAAGAGGTGGATGGACAATCGAAAGCTCCGCGAAACATCTAAAAACACAGTTGACTGACAACCCGAGTGTCAATTTATACGAATAAAATGAGAGAACAAAACAACAGTGGTTCTAATAGTAATCCTTGGGGAACCGAACTTCTTACATCAACCCAATCCGGGGAATAATCTTTGAAAGTGGATCTTCGATGCATAAAACCAAATTGAAATTCCTGGATGAAAAGCGGTTAAATGAACTTCACTTTTCAAAAATAACCGATTCAAAGATTCTCTCCACAGTACTGATAACAGATATTGGGCCGATAACTTCCAGGATCAAATTGGTGCCCTTCTTAAAAATCGGGCCGGCACAGTACTGAGAACAGCAGAGGGATAATAACAGTGAGACAAACAGTAGTTAAGAACGTAAGAACATTTATTTGGACACCTTTTGAATAAAATTAAGAGGAAAGTATTAGGTCCAGGGGCAACGTAGTCTTTGATGTATAATGTTTTGTAATTTTTCCTCTCCATTTATATATCTTATGTATTTGCTGATATTTTATTCTATGTTACACTCCAATAAGTTTAGTTGGACGTATGTATGAGCCAACCTCCTAGATAATTCTGTTCGTTGAATAAACTGATGATGATAATAATAACGTGGTCGGTACTCATTCGATTGAATCCTGTATGGATGGTGTGAACTGCGAATAAGAGGCCATTATGAGCGGCGCAAGAACTGAGAAAAGCATGCACGAAAACGTATCTTTCTCGTGGGCAGTGACGTAACTAGAATTCGCTTCATCAAAGAACACTGGCAGTATTCACCATTTTATCATTATTCACAAAGTGGGCATACGATTACATTTATTTTGACAAATCCCTCAAAGCATCTGACACGAAAATGCCGTTCCTCAGCCTCATCTTCTTCAGCTTACGCCGCTGAAGAAGATTGGTTTTTTTTTGGAGTTTATGGCGCATTAGCGTCTAAGGCTATAATGAGCCAAGCTGAAGAAGAACTGTCCATAATTAGATTTTTCTGCTAACTAATTTTACAACGAATTAACGGAAGCAATCCTGGGAATGGTCCAATGAGCGTTGCTCACTCGATTACAACTGGACTCGCCAGTTGGCACTAAAAGAACAAATGGCCCTAACAGAATTTCATCCAAGAACTAATCAACAGGGGCAACCTCGCTCGAGTCCACTTCATTTCAGAAAAGTATCTGTTGAATAAAGACCAAATCAACGTGTTTGAAAGACACGAGGAGTGCCTAACTGCAGCAAGGACAGTGTCGCTGAAAGAGTCCGACATTATGGAGGATGATCGAACGAAACCAGTGGGTCGTAGGGAATAACATTGAAAAGAACAGGATTTGAGATCTGGATAAGATGAGGACAAACTCCAATTAAATGATGGCTGTTCCAAACTTCACAAAAAAAAAAAAAAAAAAAAAAAAAAAAAGGTACAGGAAACAGAATGGTCTTCGAGTTGTAAACGTTCTTGTTGTTGGTATTGGACTTAACGACACAAGGGCTATTGAGGCCAAATTGTCTGTTTATTTACAGGCAACAGGTGGTAACGGCTGGAAATATTAATGTCCAACGGTCACTTCAATTGCCTTACAAGGATTTCCTCATCAAAAATCAATATCGGCAGTGACAGGCGGATGCAAGCCTTTCGCTTACTATAATAGGATCCATTTCTACGCAACTGGAGAATCAGTAGATTCTAAGAATTTGGATAGGGGCTTCGTTGGCAGAAGTTAAGACAGTGATCAACTAACAGCGGGTGAACTGGTGAAGGCCCAAAAATAGAGAAAAATTCGGGTGGATACGAACAGTCCAGAAATCAGGGATTGGTTGAAGCGGGAGGGGGGTAAAGTAAATGAAAGCCCTGTATATAAGGGGGAGGCCCGAGGAAAAGGGGAGGTAGTCGTTCGTGAGGTGTGGTATGGAAAGGGCATTTCTCTCGGGAGAAGTCCAGCAGTCGTGCGGAGTGGAGTTGGGTTTTGTGCGAGTGGGTTTTTTTAGTGACTCGTTAGTGCAGTGGTGAGCGTGAAGAAAAAAGGAAGAAATGTGGGGTGAAAAAAAAGGGTAACGAAGTGTTGCGGAGGCCGCGGGATTTAAGGAGGGAAGGTGCATCATCCAAAATGACAGGCAATTCCAGAATCAGCGGACCGGAGCAGTTATTCGAAGAAGGGAAAGGAGGAACCTACATCTTCGTGAACAGTGAATAAAGAAACCTCAACTTATTTTAATAGGACGAAAAGAACTGTAATTTGGAAAAGGCTATTCGGTCTTCCTACTGAAGTAAAACCGGGACAGTACTAATTGTTTTAGCCCAGGTTTCAACCCCTTAGACAAGAAATTTGTAAATGGTTGATATTCGAGTGATGCTAATGAGGTACAGTTCGAAAAGTAGATTTGTGTGATAGAATGAAAATTAAGGTGAGATGACGAACGGTAGAGTAACCACTGATTTCTTAAAGGTGATCTACTGTACGATGATTCTTTCATTCCATTATTATAAGAAGTGATCTTATAAGACAACTTCCCTTTTTATTTTTTAGAATAACCCCTTGTTTAGAAATCGTCCCATTAAAAAAGCCTCCTTTTGTTAAATTCCCCACTGTGGTTTGTAATTTGTTTCCCTCTGCTTGCGTTCATTTTCTCTCAGTACTTCGGAATCTTTCAGTGGTTGGGGCCCTATGAAACATAAACTTGTACTGTATATATCAATTAATGATCGAAACTTAATTTAGAATAAAGTAGGAGGCAAACCACCTCCCTGAATCTAGCAGGGTAGCACAATTGGTTGTATAACCAATACAACAAAGAAATACAGGATCGCTGCAAATGAAACAAACTGATACTGAGTGCAATTTAAAAGGAGGTCGATTTATTCTGTTTCTCCATTAAAAACAAACGCATCTGATCCATGCGACTTGCCTGTTACTTTTCACCCCCCCCCCCTGCACACTGTGCTGCCCGAATGATCCTCGTTTCTTAAACCACTCCGTCCAATTTCAACTTGCCGCGTCAGTTCCAGCTAAATTACTGCGCCGCCATTGCAATTAAGGTCAACTGCCCTTCCCTCGACGTGTTCAAACTTTATCCGTCGACTACGATGAAGGCGACGGCGTATCGCCCCACAGCTCCCATTTAGAGCGATCGCTTCTTGTAAAGGATTCATCGCTACTCTCGCTAACACGGTTGAACTTTTGACCCCCAACCGCAGCCGGTCGCTTACCATCTGTGAAAAATCTCCAGCTCATTCCGACGAATTGAGGAGCTCGTTCCTCGCATTCGTTCGGCTTCTGAACAACCCCCACGCGATCCCCCTCCTCCCCCACTTCGGACACTCTCGCAGAAATATTAAATAATCTGTGGAAGCAAAAGAGTTGTTTGCCAGACGGTAACGCGAGCACAAAGAATTTCATCTCGCCCACCCTCGGCCTTTAATCTCGCGAGGACCGAGTTCGATGAACCAACTGACGAGTTCATTCAACTCGTTTGCTGGAAAGTAGCGACACTTCTTGAAAAGTTGGTGGGACATTTAAGAATGCGCAAACAGAAGAGGATCCGTCGCCATTACTCTTCGAAACTTGGTGACAAATTGGGCGAAAGACAGAAGCCCGCGATGTTTCTTTTCTTGGCAACTTTCTTTTAACTACGTCAGCCACCAACACACGAGACGCTCGCTCTCGAAAGGGCCGCATCCACAAAAAAGCGCATTTCATTTAAGAACAGCTCCCATTTTTCGTCTGCACGCTCGAAACTAATTCGTCTCCGTCACTTCGTGCTTTTGTGGTCAGCGCGTGCTTCTACAGATTGCGCGGTTGTCCGTCTCGCCTTAAACGAGATCGAGTTTTATTATTTGCATAATTGAAAATGTTCGAGGGGGAAGACAATGAGGAATGACACCACGCGAAAACGGAATTGGATGGAGTTATGGCCACTAGAAAAACGCCTCCTCTAACTCAATTATTAAACTCCTTCATTACAAGTTTCTGTCTTTGCAAAGATTGGAAAAGTATCCACCAGAGCCCGAATAATCGTGGCAAGGGGTCGAGAACGCAAATAATTAAACATCGTATGAAGTCGAGTGGCAATAAGATGATGAATGGAGGATAACCAGAAAAGTAAAAATAAAATTAAGTGCTGAGAAGAGAAGGTGGAGGGAGATCGGTGCCTTGGAAATGAGTCAGTTGCAAAACTAAACAGAATCAAAAGGGGGATCCAGCAAATCCACTTTTCATTCAAACTTCCGTCTAAATACATTCAGCAGTTGTAGAAGGCTGTCCAGAACAGAAGGAGCGCGGGTCATCCTCAAACACGGAAGCCCACGGAAAGCGTAGGAGAATTGAAGCGTCTAAAAGTGAAACATGGCGTGAGTGTTAGCAAAACTCTTGATCTGTAGGCCTCGTCTACGCAACTCTCCTCGGGGTTAACATTTAGGTCGTTCATGAGTCCAATTGTGTTTGTTGGGCACATTTGGCTGAACGAGCCAATTTGGTTGAGGGCAGGTCGGATCACAGGTGTTTGATGGTTAGTTATTCTTCTGTTATCCTCGAGCAGGATGATCAATGTTGGGACCATCCAGTCTACCAGAAATAAACTTGGAAAGAGTTATTGTATCGGGAGTGGTGCCGATTTGCTTCCATGAGTCATTCCATGCAGCGAATGTAGTGTGCCCCTAGAGGGAGTGTGGGGATGGCCCGAAGTCCTATTGAGGGATCGTAGAAGCCAATACTGAAGGACTACTGCAAGTAGATTGGAGGACCACATTTCCGATGCGTAGAAAACGCTTAAATGCGCACAAAGTTCGAATTTTATGCCGAAGAGACTCGCACTTAAGTCTCGGTTAAGTACGGGTTGACAGAGCATTGGAGCTCGAGCGTCAATTTATTACCGAAACATACGAACTTGAACACCGCGATCAGTGTGCTGGTGGTGGTGTTGCTCTGAACATCCAGCGTCAGCACTCTAATGTGCATTTCTCAACGAGAAGTCATCCGATAATTTCTGGTTGAGGCAGGGCAACGCCACCGGCTTCTGACCTGCCAGTCACGGGGTTGGCACTCTGAAGTACTGCCAACTGATCCTGTTTACTGTCCTAAATTAAAAATAAGTCGCACATAGTTTCACCCCTCCTCGCATCCCCTGATTGCTCCGTATTTCCGTATGATCATTTTTTTCTTTCATCAATTCGGGCGGATTTCCTCTAATGCCATTCATTTAGTTTGGTCCTTGTGACACGGGATGTCTGCATCTCTGGTGGTTTGCATTAAGTTCTCTTGTGGATGAAGGGACTAATTTTTGCCTAAACCCACTTTACTCTACTAAAATCTCTCTCTCTCTCTCTCTCTCTCTCTCTCTCTTCGGCGCATCTGAAGGCCTTGCGCTACCCCTGTTAGATGCATGGTTCGATCTTTGATTAACACGGTACAAGAAAGTGGCCCACCTCCTTGTGGCATGGACGTGTACTGGGAAGAGGGTTTCCTTGTGGTCGCTACTTTCTGGAAGCAAAGGAGCCAGAAACGTTTGAACAAGACATCAAAGTTATACTTTACACACAGTTGGCCCTTTTACAAAGCTTTGTATCGCTACAGAGAGCCACAACGGAGTTGAACTAACATTAAGGGACTGCCCTCAACCCACAATGTACTACCTCCTGTTTTCTTGCAACTTCAGTTATTTATGCACATGCCTTTCAATTACCCACCAAATAACAATAATTATTATCTGATTACTGTTCCGCTCAAGAGCCACCCCTCAAAAGCAGTAAGCTGGGGGAGGGGGATTATATTTACATTCGAAGTTTATTTTCTTATTTTAGTGCATTCGTTTTCTTGTACTTATGTAATGAACTTCGTGGCCGGCCGTGATGAATTGTGTGTGCATAAGTGTTCATTTTTATTTCTTAAACAATTGTTCCCCCACCTATTTTTGTGCTTAAGGGAAACATGTAAATTATAAGTAATAACGTAAAAATTAGAAGTTTCCATTTCACTGCGTAGAGTTTCAATAACACTTTTAATGCTTTACTTATTTCCTCCTGGATTTTTAATAAAAATTGAAATTTCGTGGATCTCCCGCGATTTAATAAAATAGACAAATAGTAACACGTATTTAAAATCGTAACATGCAGTCAACACTTTTGTAATATACTTTACTTTTTACTCCTAATTTAAAATAACATTTGAAACAAGGTTTTTGCCTTGATTATAGTGGTAATTCACGGTTTATATATTTAGTAAACTGATAACAAAAAAGCAACCGCTGCACATAAGGGGGAAAAATAGTTCTTTTCTACGCATTCACTGTTTTGCTCGTTGATTCCTCCAATCAACTGAAGGCAACAAACAACATCGTGCTTCACTACATTATGCGGCGTATGGATATGTATAAAAAAATAATAAAATGAATATCGGAAATAAAGGAAAAGGAAAGCGTGAGTGAAAAGTTCAAACACCGCCTCGAGAACAAGCGCAGTTCTGGAGAGGAAATTAAACCCACCACACCTCCGAAACTAACGCAGCAGCGGGCGGATATGAAGGTGTCATCAGGGGCAGGTAGAAGGGCAGTGCGGAGCTCGAGACGTTCCGAAGGAGTTTCTCTGGCAGATGATTTCATCGCTGTTGAACTCAGTAAATTACACGACTTCACCTCACGAGGTTCGATGACCTCGTTCCTTCGCTTTACGTGTTGACAGAACATTAGACGATTGTCCAATGTCAAGCCAAGAAACAGTGCCATCCAGATGGACATATTACTGACTCTGATGGGATCTTATCGAAGAGAACTTTTGAATGTCATCACTTTGGTCTTCGCCGTTGAGATTTTTATTTTATTATCCTCGGCCCAGCTTACCCAAATGCTGCGTAACAATTTGAATTTCTTTCCAGTTGGGCACGGCAACCTTCACAGAACATCACTGCAAAATCGTCGGCATACCTAATGAGCAGTAACTAACAAACCTTTTACCCACTGATCAAGTACTGGTCTTTGGGAGCTTCCAAGAGAGGTGAGACGGTATTATATTTTGTCGCGATTGTGATCAAGAGCGGTCTTCGCGGTAACGTTTCTTTGCAATCTGCTTCTGCTAATGATTAGGGATATATTGATGTCAGTGTCACCCAGCCCAACTGAATTGCACCCTGCAAGAGAACACGCAGAGCCGCACCTACTCCTCACACTATACAATAGAAGCTTGGAAACAGGACATTTCCCAACTGCATGGAAAACAGCAAATTTAAAACTAATGCTGAAAAATCCTACCAAAAATCCAGAATTTCCGGATTCAAATCGACGCATCGCACTGCTCCCAGTGGCAAGCAAATTGTTTGAAAGATTCCTCCATGTGAGAGTTAAAAAAACTCTATGAAGCGGCAGGCCTACATGCCAGAAATCAGTATGGCTTCAGACCAGGATCCTCAACTGTGGACTCACTGAGAAACTTGCTAAGGATATTCCAGGATTGTAGACGAAAGTATCTGCTACTCATCTCTGTTCACTTTGCTGGGGCGTTTGATTCACTTTGGTGGCCGAGCGTCCTGGCAAGGTTGAGGGAGGCTGAGGTGCCTTTTAACCTCTACAAAGTAACTGAAAGCTATTTTACGCAAAGAAGAGTGGAAATCAACGTAGACTATCAAAAAACAACAAGAGAGGTGCATAGAGGATGTCCGCAGGCGTTGGTATGAGGCCGCTCCTGTGGACAATGGTCCTCGATAAATTTTTGGGGACGGACCTGGGTTCTGTGGCAGCACACGCCTTCGCGGACGACTTGACATTGACGGTAGAGGCGGACTCCAGGGCCCAATTGGAGACGCTGGAAAATCAAGCAGTGCAGCAATGGGTAATAAAGAACCAGCTGAAAATATTGTCAGACAAAACCTCATCGATCCTCCTAAAGGGGACTTTACAACTACGACGACCCCCGCAAATTAAAATCAACAATGCAACAATCAAATTTGTGAGCCAACTGAAGTATCTGGGCGTTATCCTAGATAAAAACCTGACGTTCCAGCCGCATCTGAAATACATCAGAAGAAAAATCAGAGGATACTCTGGACTGGTAAACAGAATCACAAGGAAAGATTGGGGACTCGAGGGAAAAACACTGATGCTTTACTATAAAGCAACCTTCCTGCCAGCAATCACCTATGCAGCAGTGGTGTGGTATCCAAAAACGACACTGGTAGTTAACAAAAGAACTGGTTGACCACAATGAAAGCAACGCGGAGATGGGGGGTACCCGTGGTGTCGTATGACAACAACACACACTTACATCGCAAGGGTACCTCAGGGGACTACTTTCTCGTATTTTATTCACGGTCATCATTTTTTGTTGTGATCGCAGTCTAGTTCTAAACCCGATTAACCCGCTGTTCGAGTTCAACGCAATCGAAGGCTGTTCGATGGTCGCGTTATAAGAATACAAAAATACAAAAAATATTTTCCGAACACTCGCGACATAACTATCGATTACAATTCGACAGATTTTATTACTGAAGAAACACCCCCGAGGGTGGCTCATATCCAAAGGAACTCGTTAGAGTGTAACGCAGAATAAAATATCAGAAAAGAGGAATAACATTTTGAATGGCTCACTCGTTGTGTTCAACGGAAAGTCGTCAGTCCTGAAGAGTCTTCTGAAGACCTTTAAAGCGTTCAGTACAGATTTTTATGAGTTCGTGGGCACTCGAAGTCTTTTGCTGCGAGAACTCTTCTTTCTCGAATTACGTTCTTCGTTGTATTTGTAGTGTAGGGGTTCCTTCTGTCTTGCATCGCATAAACGAATAGTACTACCCTGCTAGATTTATGGAGGTGGTCTGATTCCTACTTTATTCTAAATGAAGTTTCGATCCTTAGGGCCCCCGACCAATGAAAGATGCCGAAGTTCTGAGAGAAAACGAAAGCGAGCAGTGGGAAACAAATTCCCCACCACACTGGCGAATTTAACAAAAGGAGGCTTTTTTTTAATGGGACGATTTCTAAACAAGAGGTTATTCAAAAAACATAAAGGGAAGTTTTCTTATAATAATGGAATGAAAGAATCATCGTCTTTAAGAAATCAGTGGTTACTCTACCGTTCTGTCATCTCACCTTAATTCTCAATCAATCACACAAATCTACTTTTCCAACTGTACCTCATTAACATCACTGAAATCTCAACCACTTACAAATTTCTTGTCTAAGGGGTTGAAACATGGGCTAAAACAATTAGTACTGTCCCGGTTTTACTTCAATAGGAACACCGAATGGCCTTGGGAGGCGCCCATTCCAAATTATAGTTCTTTTCGTTCTATTAAAATTAACAGAGGTTTCTTTACCCACTGTTCACGAGGATGTAGGCTCCTCCTTTCCCTTCTTTGAATAACTGCTCCGGTCCGCTGGTTCTGGAATTGCCTGTCATTTTGGATGGTGCACCTTCCCTCCTTAAATGGGGCCCTTTCTCCGCTCCTTCGAATCCATTTTCGAAATTGCTGTTTGGGAAGAGGCGGCAAACGTGCGGGGCCACTGAAAACTGCCTTCATCGGACGTGTGGGTCCCTCGTTATTACTGGCAAAATTGCGTACTAAGTTTGGAAAAAAAATAACCCCCAGCCTGGTGGGGGTGGGTTATTTAGTAATTCTGAATCTATTATAATTATACGTTACGATACTGAGCGGATTAAACGCATATCCGTGTGTCCGCACCAATACTTTTGCCCGTTTTCAAATCGTAATTCGACTCGGCATCAATGTCTACGGACAGGTGGCGTTTAAATCGCGGCCAATTCGGAATGTTTGCACGTGATCTTCGATCTGTGTGCTTGGCAGCAAGTACGCACTGCGCACGTTCTCCTATACTTTTTAATCTCGTGAAAATACGCACTCGTTCGGGAGTGTTCTCCGTTATGTACAAATTCGGGCAAAATAAAGTTTCTGGGGGGGGGGGGACACCACCTGCGGTTGCCCGTTCTGTTTACAGTTTCGATGACCTCACTTGCGAAGTCAAAAGTTTAGTTTTTATCGGAGTCCACGTGCGGGGGGAACTGAAACAGATTTCTCATCCAAAAAGAAGGCAACCTTCTCGGATTCATTCCATCCTCCACCCATCACCTTGTGAGGAGCTACCCCGGGGGTCGTACGGAAACCACGGCGCCACGGGAAGAAATGAAAACTTGCAGACACCATGGCACCTCGGGGTTCACAGCTGGGACGTGAAAGGGGAGATTTTGTTAAGATTTATCCGGGGGGGGGGAGAAGTAACTGCCTGCCACGCAGTGTGGACGAAGGCACACCCGGGACAAGGCGTTGCGAGAGAAGCCGCACTTTGCTAACGAGCGCCGGAAGTTCATTCACGGGAGGGAAGTTCATCGAATTCGCGCCGGCGTTTCCAATTTTAATGTCACGGAGAATAAGAGATCAATTTGTCGGCGACGATTCTTGCTCTTTCGCTGCGCATCTTCAGCGCACTTTCCTTTTTTGTTCCCGCTTAATCCGCTCCCCCCCCCCCCCGAGAGATTACTGCGGGACTCTGCGTTCCTCTACGAGCTTATATTGGCGCTCGAGGCAGGGATTTCTTTCGGAAGAACGGTGGAGAAACGGGGGGGGGGGGGATCGCGATTTATCGGATTCCTTTCACCTGCCCGAGCAACGAGAGGATCCCTGCTGCTCAGCTCGCACTTCGGGGGGGGGGGGTAGTCGCATTTCGACCACTCTCTTCCCTACAAATTTCGCCTGGAAACCTGGTTTTTCTCCGCATAGTCACGAGTCCCATTCAAAAACTTCGCTGAAATAAATCCCAACCGACCCCTCCCCAAAGACGCAAGGAGTGGGTGTGAAATCGTGTTGGAAATATTCGCATAGATTCACGTTCGGAAACAGAAGGTGAGATCCGACATAAGAGGACCACAATGTCCACGCGGAATACTTTTTTTGGTTTCTATGGGAGAAGAAGCCGACCGGGCTAGCTGGGTGGGTAAAGTGCCTGCCTGGTAATCCAAAGATCGCAAGTTCGCATCCCGTCTCGGTTTGGATCAGGGATGAAAATGCAAATACTTTAGAAGGTGCAAACAGAAGCCGATGCACGAACAACTAACAAAAAAAAAAAAAAAAGAAAAAAAAATGGGAGAAGTGGGAAGGACGGTGGCAGTCTCGTCCCTCCTCCGAATGGTACCTTATGTAAGGGGAAATGGATTATGGACAATGACGACTGAGATCTTACAGGGGTAAGTGTATAGGAATCTCGGCGAGAGAATGTAATTAAGGAAGGACACATTCAATTAAACTGAAAGGTTACTTAAGAGAGAGTTGGTTGCCTAACGGCACCAGGGGTTTCTTTAAGTACTCAGGCAGGCTCCACCACTTAATTTCCAAGGATTTCAGTGGCAAGGCCTTGAAAAAATAAAAGGGTGAACTCTAGAATTTGGCCGAAAGAGATTCGCGACAAAGCGGTACAATTTAGACGTTGATTAGAAATTGGCGGCATTGTTAAGGGGTGTACTCGGTCGGTTTAGTGAGGGAAGGGGGAGACTGAAGACTACGGGAAAACAAACAGAAGGATAGGGACGATAGAGTAAGCATCCCCAAAGAGGTCAATGGAGACGAGCTCCACCAGGCGAAGTAAGGGAGGAGATGGAGACCTGTCTCCTCCCTCCCCGGGGATGGGGTTTTAAAGGGAACAGGGGTTAGAGCACCCAGTTCGCCAAATGGCGTGTTGCCAACAAAGCTGCAGAATGTCTTTGTCTTGTCGAATCTGGTAAGAAGGTCAACTGCCCATCCCGCTCCAGGGTGGGATTTGTTTGCCGGCAGTAGGGAACCCACCAGGCAACGGGGGGGGGGAGTGACATTTACTTCATTCATAATCACTCTACTTGCATTTATTTTTTTTTTTACTTTTTTCTTATATTTTATAATTTTTTTCCCAAGTTTTATAGTTTTTTTTCTCACCCAACCATGATGCAATGATGTGCAATATAAATTTAAATACTAATTAAAACTAGGGTTAGTGTGTACTTATGGTTTGTGTTCTTCTCACACACTTACACTTTCATTCATTCCTCTGGCTTTCATTTCATTTGTTCGACTCTTGCTTTCTGCACTCTCTGCCTCCTCAACTTACTGTTATCCTTCAGTTGCGCTGCAGGCCTAGCCGCAAGTTTTTGCAGCCAGAGGAGAATGCAGTGATAGTGTTTGTGTTGTTATTACTGCACGTAATGTAAGTTATTATTAACTTTGTATTCTTTCGGCCAATTACATTTACAACTGAAGGGGTTACTTAGACTAAGAAAAGGACCCCAGAAGCCAGGGCAAGTAGGGAGCCTCGCCATAAACCAAAGAACAGGAAGAGCTCGGCGGTCACCCCAAATAAGCAAAGGCCCCGTGCCAAATTCTGTAAGAGGGCTGCACTCACTAAGAGATTGTCTGGGAGAGTTGAAAAGCAATAAGAAGAGGACGGGTTATTTTAAGAAGAGGAACAGGCTGGAAATAAAAGTGAAGAGAAAGGAATTCGACGTGATTGGTGGAACAGATCAGGTGACGAGATAATTGATGAGCGGGGAAATTAGCCTACTATGGGAGTTGAGAAAAAGGTCTCGAGAGAGGGGTGAGGAGAAAGGGAGAGAATTTTTTTTGGAAGGAGGTGTGCGAGGAGATATCTGGGAGGTGTTTTAGTGATAGAAGAATAATGGTAACCCTGTGACGAAGCAGAAGAAGAGGAGCAAAGAGAAATAAAGAAAGGGAATGAAACCGTCAAGTCGCTTCACGCCCAGTGAAGGAAAGGAAGGTTGGTCCTGTCTCCGAATCCGAGTCCAGTTCGACTTCCTGCAGTGGAAAAAAGAACGGATACGAATGAGTGCAGTTCTTGCGCCCAGGATCGACAGGCTCATCGGTGATCGAATGCCAGAATGCATGTCGTCTAGGGATTCAATAGGAACTGATCCATTCAGCATCGTGAGGAGCGCAAAGGGGAAGGAAGCAAGAAGGAGCAACCCTACTTGAAGGAAAGGGGCATTACTCAACTGAATGCGACACTATTAATTATTGTTATGCTGAAATAAGAGCGACTGCGAGATTATAATAATTGTGAACACATTTAAACAGACAGCGTTATTTAAATTAAATTACTTTGTGGAGGATAAATGCCTGGACGATAGATGGTGGTGGTGGGGGTTAGTCGATATTGGAATGTACACGACTCAACAAAAAAAAAAAAAAAAGTCAAAAAGAGGAGGAATTTTGTGAAAAATCCTCCTCTTGTGTGTGGAGAATAAGTAATGAAGAAGGTAACGAAATAACAGCGTGCACATTGATAAAGAGTGTAGGGACAATCGATGGCAGGAAGGAAGGAATAAGTTCCGATTGTAATTATGTGGGTATAGAGTGTTGTACAATTACGGAATGAGATTTACACCACCCTCCTAAACATGGTCCAATGGCAGAAGGGTGTTCGTCACTAAGGGTACAAAGTTAAAATGCTAAATTGCAGAGGAAGTTAACTAATTGCGAATATTGAAGAAGGCGGTTCAATTATCACGATGTCCTACAGAGGGCGTTGATGACGTATCTCTCAGGAACAAAGCCATGATTTCTAAGAGACCGGGGTGAGGCAATTACATTTTCAGTTGGGGGGGGGAGAGAATACCGATTAATGTAATGAAGGGCGATAGAGCGCATGTACGTTGTCTTTTTGAAATATGAAAGGGAATTACAATAACCTGCTTTCAAATGCAACATATTTGAGCTGAACTATATTGACGAGCGATGTATAAAAAGTGTAACAAATTAATGGTTTCGAAGGTTTCTACCGAGTAACATCGTTCACAGACACTTGCCTACCACTTGGGAAAATATAAATACCCTGAGGACCCTGGAAATTTTCTCATTATAACGCAACTAGGCCTGACGTAGCCGAGTGGTCGGGACAGAGAGTACATAGCACGCGTTCCTTGAGTAGACCGGGGTTCAAGCCCGCGACTGCTAAATGCAATTAACGTTTGTATCGATTGATTTGTTGTGAACTCCACTGACCTGGTGGTCGTGCCGGAGTATAAACAAGAACAACGCGGAGTAGTGAGGTTGCGAAAGTGGGCCTCGGAGGATCGACGGTTCTGCTCTTCCTAAAGCGCAATCGTGTGAAGTTTCGGGATAACATCGATTAAATAAAACAAAGGAAGAAACACCCCCCTACAAACACCTCAAAAGAATTCCACCCTGAACGTAACGTCTTTTAAGCCAATTTTATTCTATCGTCGCTGACTGCAGAGCGATGCAAAGGTAAAGCCGGACTGACCCTTTGAACAGAGCATGCGTAGAACTCCATTCATTTTGAGATTCGTCTGAGAGGGGAAAGGCGCAGCTACCCACACGAATCGCGAATTACTGACGAAACAGCCGGCGTCAATGAACCGTAGTCAGTCGAATTGAGCCACATCCAAAGTGGCCTGTTGTAATTTTGCGTGGATCGCGGGGGGGGGGGGAGGAGGAGCAGATCTGTCCTGCACATTTCATTCGCAGCTACCGCCTCACCCTTTCACTCTGAACCAGGTATGTAATTTTGCGGTGTCCTTCAAAGGGTGACAGTGGACAGGGGCGTATTCGGGGGCGAGCAGACAACCCCTCGAAGTGCAAAGTAATCTCTTTCTCATCTTGCAGATCTCCACAACTAATGAATACGGAGTATAGTATTAACTCTGTGATCATCGAAAGGTGTGACCAAGTTAACGACTTAGGGATTCTCTTTTCCAGCAGTGCTAAATTCGATGCCCATGTCCTTAAAATCACCAGCAAAGCATTCAAAACACTGGGATTCATCAAACGGAACACATACAAGTTCAAAAACTACAGATATGCGGTTATCCTTTATAAAACTATTGTACTGCCAATCCTTGAATTCAGTTCACCCATCTGGAATCCTCACACAAAGACTTTAACTAACAAAATTGAAGCAGTCCAAAAAAACTTTATCCGTTACCTTACGTACCGCAATCCTCTATTCTATCACTCAGTGTATTATGAATCGCTGTGTGATTACTTTCATCTAAGGCCTCTGTGCACTAGAAGAGTTACTGCTGACATCGCCCTCCTAGCCAAAGTAATCACTGGAATTTATGAAGCATCTGATATCCTGAGTAAAATAAACTTCAATGCTCCTTGTAGACAAGTCAGGAACCTTACACCGTTTCGCCTTGACTCTGCCAACACGGACTTAATGAAGTTCAGTCCACTGAACAGAATCAGCAAATCAGCAAATGACTCTCGCATTGACTTCTTTGACAACTCCCAATCACTGATGAACTCCATCCACAAGTTTGCCTCTTCACTTAAACTGCAAAGTGACTAGCTCACATCTAATTATTGTAGTTTATTATTATTTGTTATACTATTTTTCTATTCTCTAACGGATTAATTATTACTTGTTTTACCGGTAACTTAACTTAATACAATCCTCTTTTGTACATATGCTTTTATTATTTGAATCTATATCAATGTTTATCGTCCTGTAGGATTTCACATTATTGTTATTATGTTTATTGATCTGATCTCAGATACACTGTTAATGGCTACCTGTTGTGTATCTTTTTATTAATAAAATAAAATAAAATAAAATAAAATAAAATAAAATATGTCCCGCTTAACCAAAAATTTGAAATTAAAAAAACAGAACGCAGGAGATATTCTCAAAAAAAAAAAAAAGAAAAAACCCTGGTTGCCATGCCCCTCCCCCCCCCCCTTTACGATGATACGCCACTGACAGCGGAGATGCAGACAACACCTCCTCCATGGCGGACCTGTTGAAATACATGATCGGTTGAAAACCCTGAGCCGGCAACCAGTCGACCCCAAAGCGCACATTCGTCGATCGCGGTGTTATTAAAATCCACTAAATTTTACCGCAAACGAACCAACCACAACACGAAGCCGGGAAAGTTCAAAGATCAACGAAAAGGTTTCAGAAAAATAAATAATAAACGGCCGTAAGAGTTGAGTTGACCATTCCACGGACCCGGCGTGACAGATGCATTTCGTATTGCGCGGAGAATTTGTAAAATTGCCGCCTTTGCTTTCCCGAACTGCGCTTCCTAATATTGTTCCACCCTATTACTTTGCAGAATTCGTTTCCCTGGCAGTACTCGCCGTCAACAAATCCCTTCCACTCTACTTCGGACGAACGCAACAACAACGTCCTAACGTTCACTCTCACTAAACTAAAGTTAAAAAAAAAAGAAAAAAAAAGTTTGGTAGAATTAAACTTGAATGTCCCAGTCTGATTAACTGCCATGTTATAATTTTATTTATTTAATTTTTATATATTAATAGAAGGATCCCCAAAGTACGGCCCGCGGACACTAATAAACCTAATTCTTCAAATTTATTTCGGACACTTTTTTGTTGGAAAAAATCTAAACCCCGTAATGAGTGCTTGTTTTACCAAAAAGCTGACGATCATCATTCACTTTGAATCCACTGCAGGATGAAGGCCTCTCCAGCAACTTTCCAGTTCCTTCTGTTTTGAGCACTGGCCATCCATTTACTACCCACAAACTCATGAATTTCATCTATCCATCTCCGCCTTTGTCTTCCAGGTTTTCTTCTAGCTCCTCTTGGGTACTATTCTGTTATTTTTTTAGTCCATCTGTCACCATGTCTTCGAGCTATGTGTCCTGCCCAAGACCATTTTAGAGTTTGCTGCCTAATCCATGTGTTTCTCTTCTTATCTAACAGTCTGATTCCCAATATGATTCGTTCCATTCTTCGCTGTGTAGTTCTCAGCTTCTCTTCCATTCTTTTGGTGAGTGCCCAAGTTTCACTTCCATAAGTCATGGTGGGGAGTATACATTGGTTCATTGTTTTACGTTTCAGACAAACTGGGATATTGTTCCTCAGTATGTGACTATATTTCCTGAATGCTATCCATCCAAAATTTATTCTTCTCTTTATTTCCATCCATTTATCATTATTACAGCTGATGACTTGTCCAATGAATTCACTTATTCAGTTTCTACTCCTTCAACGATTACATACCCTTCTATGGCATACTTGTTCATCGTTACTGTTGTACGATTTCGGACTAAAGATGAATATGGTTAAAAAGTAACGAAGATAGCAAAGGAGCGACTGCACCATTTCCATACCGAATGTGAACGAGAGTTTTTCTAGTGGATGGCCAGTAAAAGTAAACTGCAGCCATTATCAACCGACTGCAGGATGGAAGCCTCCTCAACAATTCAAGTTGAGGGAAATGGACCATAATCTGCCACGCTGGTCCAGTGCGGGTTGGGAGATCGACCGTATTTAGCAGTTAGAGGTTTGAACCCCCGGTCTACTCAAGGAGCGTGTGTTGCTGCATTCCCGTTTCAGTTTCTCTTTCCAAGTAAGAAGATGATGCTAGAAGGAACTTTTAAAAGTAATAACCTTGCGAGGGCACTCTCCACATTTGATGTTTTTAGCAGCTCGTCAGTGAACAAAATACACCTTTTCAGAGTTTGCCAGTATTCAACAGGTGGAGCTCCAGCATTTCTTGAGTCGAATAATAGGTTTTTAGCACTTCGCGAGAAAGATGGTTGGATTCCCTTCTTATCGTTGTATCACACGGAGGCGAGCAGTACTGACAAACTCCTGAATATGAGCTGTTATGAAACTTGTGGTGAAAATAGTTAATTCTATGCGAGCAAGGGCATCTTTTCAAGGAACTGACATCGATTTGAATGTCAATATCCACATTTATGAGTACACCCCGAAGAAAGATGGCCGAGTAAAGGGAAAGCGTTGCAGCGTTTCACTGAATTGCTGTCTCAAATAATTATTTTCGCGAAAGAACGCAATGAGAGTTATGGACAACTTACAAATGGCTGAAAGAATGTATTTCCGACTGATCTAAGAAAATATTGATAATTTAAATTTAGAACTCCGAGGGAAATAAACAAAACACTTTGCAAATGACAAATTCAGTCGAAGGTTTTCCTCAGAAACTTAAGCTGTGGTAGAGAAACTTGTGTCCAAAGAGTTAAGACACTTTTCGAACTTAAAAGAAGAACTCCAAAAGTCATTCACCCGAGGGTCGTGTTGCAGTTCGAGCAAAACTAATTCTACTAAAAATAATTTCGAAACTAAAACATTTTATTTCATGAAAACTGTGACAAGTCAGTCTCGAGACCGCGTTTATTTTTAAACGGGCCCAACACGGTGAAAAGGTTGCCGACCACTATTGAAAACGATCAAAGAACCACCTGGCGGCGATCGTTGTAGGTGAACTTGCCCAAAACTTTCGCCATCGATCCGTTCTATTTGCGGCAGGACTGCGGTAGCTCCCGCTGATCGACCCTTCGCGTTACAGCCGTCACCAATGTTACGACAAGAGAGAGGCGGGAGTTGAGGCAAACATCCTTCGCCGCGTGTTCCCCGCGCAACTAATATATAAAGGCAATTAGTCGTAACTGGGTCACGTGGATGGAAGACACTCGGTCGAGTGGAGCGACCTTCCTCGCCACTATTAATAAACACGCCATCGGAAAGCGGGCCGAGTTACATTTAATTAATAAACGCCTCTGGTAATCTTTGATACAACGCGCAAATACACACGAGACATCCCCGGGGGGGGGGGACAAACAACCGGTTTTAAATAAGAATCGCGAGAGCGAATGAAACAGGCGTCTGAAGTGAAGAAGAGCGAAATGCAGAATTGAAAGCGCGCTCTGAGTTTGCGATGGGAACCAGTTCAGATTCGTTCAATAGCAAATGCAGGAAAGGCGACCTCGACCTTTCTTTTTCGATCGACTCAGATCAATACTGACCACCCCGTCTTCCCTTCTGTGGCGGACAATTACGTGGACATGTGGCGTGTCTTCCTGTCTTCGGAAGGACGGTTCGTGAACATTAGCTCAACTTCGCCTCGGGATTGTAAATTGGCCAAATATGGGTGCACCGCTATATTTGTTCAGGGACTGAAATAACTGCCCAGGGGGGAAAGGTAATGGGGAGGAAGTACCTTGAAAATTCATTACAAATGTTCTTTTTGCATCTGTGTAAAATAATAATCCTCGCTCGCTTACTCCAAACTTAAACGCATTTTTGTTTCTCATTTCTGTCACTCAACGCCACATTGACTCAATTCCACTCTTTTCAGCTTCACTAGTGCGAATTTGTGGAAAATGAAAATTGGGAACGCGTCCTTTTCCATTGTCACCTGCATGCGGATTTACAGCTGCCTACGACACACCCTTTGCCTTCGATTGCTCGTGGTCTGGAAGAAACTGTGCTCAGCTCCAACTTTCTACTTCTTCAGGACTTGACTTCCCTTCGCCGAAAACAACAACCACCTATTGGTCACGTGCATCCAGCTACAACCGGATTCCCTCATGAATTTCCTCCCAAGAGGGGAACTTCACCAACCCTACTTCGCAGATAATGATACTGACACGGACATTATCCACCCAACTGCCGTATTTTCTTTGTCCCCGAACAAAGAAATTAGGTTATCGTTCGAAGAGTGTTCCGCAGATTTTACCACCAATGGAATGGCTCCGCATGAACTCTGTGGAACGCAGATTTTTGTGGTAAAAAATGCTGTTTTCATTAACAGTGAAAGAATAATGTAAATTCAATAAAATATCTGTTTTGAAACAATTGTGTCCGTGCGCCAGATCAAATGGAGTGGCTTTTACCGGAATGAGGCACAGCTGACAAAGGGATCGAGATCAGAGTGGGTAGTTAATTTGAGCGAGGAAGTATTGAAACGGGGGAAATCTTTCCCACTCTGTTCTCAATTCATTTTAAATATAATGGCACCGTTCTAAACGATCAAGAGTAGGAAGAGTTTAATATTATCCGCATAAAATGAAATTTTCGTGTCCTAGGGTAGTTAATATTGGCAACAAGGTGTATTAAATAAAGTGGCCCCGGAGAATAGTTGGGAGGGAGGTGTTCCAGGACGAAATGTCTCCTTGGAGAGTGCAGCGGGCAATTTAATCTGCTGAGTCCATCTGTTATGCAATCCACTGACTAAAAACGGTTCGTATTTCCATACCCGTTTAGCTCTTGTTTAACGGAGGGGTCATCAGTACAATTAAAACTTGCTAAGAGACGTCAACGGCAATCCGCTCATCTAGTTCAGTAGAAACACATTTCCAAAACTAAGCAAATACAGGAAGTTTTAGACGTTTAGAGCTAATTCGTTCCTAGCGTGCGATCGTAAAGCGAAAATTTGTAAAGCCGGAATTTATTTCCCATAGACATAATGTTAAAAATAGGAGTTACGTTCTCAACAATGAAATTAGTTAGCCAATTAGTTTATGTTTAAACAATGATTGATTTATCGAAAGAAATGAAAACGCAGCCTGCAAAATCAAGCAAATTATAGTAATAGAGAAATTATTTACGACTTACAAATGTTAAAGAATGTTTATTCTTCATCATCATCGACTAAATGCACACTCGTTGATCACTCATTATTGGCTCGGCACACGTTGGTTTGTTGTTCCTCAAGGAGTCGTGTTCTTCAGAAATTCTTCAAGAGGCATTTGTTTCCAAGATAATCTTCTCTTTTAATTATAAATTTCACGATTGCGTGCATAAGCCTTTTTTAACTGCACACACAAATTGAAACTCACACGATTCGCGTGGAGTAACAAGTTTACGAAGCTTAAAAAATAAAAGGAATGAAGAGAAGATTCTGAAAATTTGTTTTTTATACGATACAAGATTTCAGTAAAGGGCAAACACAGTTCACCGTAATAACGTAAAAACCAACACGATTCTAGCTATCGGTATTTTCGCAAATGTGAGAAGATCGAGTTTACTACCCGTTTATAATTGGTTCATCCCAGTAAACCGAAAAGTGCAATTTTTTTTTTGTTTTCTAGTCATATGATATTTTATTTTAGGGGTTTATGGTAGTGTGGGCATCATCGGAAGTTATTGTTATACAGTAATAAAGAAAGAATGGGAAAACAAAAATACTAGACTACTCTTGGTTATCACCCAGAATATTGAAATTAAGACTAAAAATTCTATCTTATACAATAACAATCATTGGCATCTACGCACCAGTAGAAGGCAACATTGATGAAACCGTAGAATTTTATGACGAATTACAAGAGATCATGGACCAAACTAACAAAAATGAATACCTCATACTAGCGGGAAATTAATGCAAGAGTTGGTGCTCAATCCATAGACAAATGTATAGGATTAAAAGGCGAACCTGTGGTCAACAATAATGGAAGATGTCTGATAGACTTCTGCATTTTTAATAAACTTAAAATTACAAATACTTTTTTCAGACACAAGAATATCCATTAATTCACGTGGGAAGTAAGAAACACAAAGTCTATAATAGATTATATTATCATTAATGAAAATTTAAATGACAAAATTAGAGACATTCGGAGGCAGTGAAACTGACAGTGATCACTACCTAGTAGAAAGCACTTTCAAAATAAAAAGAAATTATCTTAATAAAAAGAAGAAAATACTACTAAGAAATTAAAAATACATTTGTGGAAAGATGAAAGCAGTACATTTCTGTATGAAATTCGATTGAAAGATAAACTCAAATCAGATGAAAGTGATAATGTTGAGGAAATCTGGTCAAAAATGAAAAAATCAAATCTGGGAGCTGCTGAAGAAAGTCTTGGGTATAAACCTGGGTATAAAGTCTTGGGTATAAAAACTGGCTAAGAACTTGGAACGAAGAATTGAAACAAAGAATCAATGAGAAAAAAACAAGACCTATAAACTGTTCCTACAAACTACAGACCTACATCAACACATAAAATATAAAAAGCTTAGAGCAGAAGTCAGAAAACTAACCGGAAGAATCCGACGAGATGACTCCGATAAATTTGTTAAATCCTTAGAACGTGGTATCACTGGCCGCAGAGAAGAGGTTTTAAAATTTTTAAGAAATTATAACTAGACACAAATGATCAAATAAAAACCAACTCGATCTCTCAAGCAGAATGGAAGCAACACTATTCCAAACTATGGTATAATCCTGGCACTAGGGAATTGGAAGACGAATCTGTGGTAACCGAATATGAAGAAAATATAACAACGGAAAAACTAGAGTCAATATTATAAAAATCAAAAAACCGAAAAAGCCCAGGGCATAGACAATTTGAATGTAGAACTGTTTAAAAGTGGTAGCACCTTACTAAAAAACGCGGTACTAAAATTATTTAACATCATATGACACAAACAACAGATACCCAAAGATTGGGAACCAGAAATATTAATCAATTCACACGAAAAAGGCTCCAGAAATAACCCTAACAACTACAGAGGGATAACACTGCTATCAACTGCTTCAAAGCCACACTGTAATATACTAAAGAATAAACTTAATAAATACAGCGAACAATTCTTAGAAGAAGAACGATGTGGGTTCATAAAAGGGAGAAACACAATAGATGCCATTTTCTCACTACAACAAATTTTGGAGAAAAGAAGAGAATTCAATCTACCAACATTTCTGCTCTTTATTGATTATGAAAAAGGGTATGTCAATGCAAACCGGAGAAAACTTTGGCAGATTCTACGTGAAGAAAATATCCCAACCCAAAGCCTATATAAGAACTCAAAAGTCTGTATAAAATATTCTAATGGCCAACTATGAGACCCAATTAACACCAATAAAGGAGTGAAACAAGGATGTGGACCTTCACCAAATTTACTTAATATCTACATCGATAAAATTCTTAAAGAATGGAAACAAACAATTAACAACGGAATCCAGTTGAACAACAGGAATAAAACCCAAACTATATTATATGCTGATGGCCAAGTTATAATTGCAAAATCCGAAGATGAACTACAGATAGCGGCTAATGAACTCAATAAAATAGGCAAAAAAGGTATGTTTTTGAGGTGGAGATGAAAATCTCCACCTCAAAAACAAAATCAATGGGATTATGTGGAAAAAAACGTACAAAGAGTCAAAATTGTTATTGATTAAAAAATCACTTCAAAACCAGCCCTCTTCTGCAGCTTGGCTCATAAATAAGAAAGAAGATTCACACAAATTAGAAGCAGCACCAATGAGATGTTTAAAACCATTATTAGGATTTGCAAGACTAGGTCATCAAAAAATCTAGATATCCGCGAGAAATTAAAAGTAGATGACATAGTAAATGACATCAGTCGATATCAGGAAAAATGGATCAGCCATATAGAAAGAACGAATCCAGACCGGATCCCAAAATTAGCCTTTAACTAAAAACCTACAGGCAAGAGAGATGTTGGTCGACCAAGACAACGATGATGAGATCAAGACAATTACAAGCGCTACAACGGAACAGGTCTTAAAAGACCTAAGCCGGACCAAGTTCATGATGATGTTTTCTGGTCGTGACCACCAGAAATGTGTTTTAAAAAATGTCACAAATCGTTCAAAATTGATTCTTATAACGGGAAATATAATGACGATGATGCAAGTGTGGTGCATTTTAATGATTTCAATTGGTAACTAATACAATTTACAAACCACGCTCACGACCTTTTATATGGCCTTAAAGTCACGCTCGTGACTTTAAAAGTGATATTTTAGAGAGATAAAGAGCTTTTGTTATACAGCGAAAATTTCAACTTCCGAGATCTTGAAACGAATCCCCCCAAAAAAAAAAACTAATCTGTTATTGGGTTCACATGAAGATGGTTTAACGATACGATGGTGTGTGTCTCTGGAACCGATTAATATCGTAAAGCGGGGTACACTGTTTTGTACAGCTACGCACGTGGTTGGAAACAAAGTATTTATCAATGTTTAATTTAGGACGTTTACGATGTTTAACATTCATTTTTTGCAATTAATGTCCTTATTTTCCATTTTGTTGGTAATCGAAAAAAAAAAAAAAAACACGTAAAGCGAAAAATCGTAAAGCGGTAACTGAAATGTATTTCATTGTACTGAAATAAATTTTTTAATAAAAATAATGCGGCAATACTTTTATTTATTTATTTTACTGTGCCAGTTTCATAATGGGTTCCTGCAGTAAACTCGTTCTTAACGGCTGCCGCTGTGACTTTATCAGTGACCCCATCAGCCTCAGAGTACAGCGGCAACAACTCATTATGTTGTACCTGCCTGTAATCATTTTTTATACCATGTCCCGATGGCACACGCGCCATACTTTACCAGCAGTTGCTTCGATTTGCATAACGACTCGCTCGTCAGAATGTTTTGCCTCACCGGTGTATACACACTGGAACGGGACGAGGGTATGTCTGCCAGGGGCGAAAGTTGATGACGTTGTAGGGCAGATATCTTGTAAGGGCACAAAGGGTGACATTGTTCTGCAAGACTCAAGGGGTAGAATTTGTTTTCAGCGTGGTGTTTGCTTGCTAACAGGAGAGACTGCTTCTACAGGGATGGGATACCCTTAAATAGAAAGGGTACAAGAATATTTGCTGATGCTATCGAGGCAGTGTTAGGTGGGTCGGAAAACTGCCAGCGTGGGAGGGGGGAATCACAGAATAATACACTAACGATAGCCGCATGCAGAAGCGAAACTGATTGTTGCACTGCTTTTATTTCAATGAGCAACAGCGTAGAGATAAAGTTCTAAGGATATCCAGAGCTGGTGAGAGTCATCATGGAACAAATAAATACATGGGCTCTGTTAGGGCGGCAATTAATAGTAGGAACAGGTGCACGTATCCTTGCATGTACACCAAAGCTACGAGTATAGTTAATAAATATGACGAATTTGAAGTGCTGGTCAACAACATCAAAGGCGAATGTTATTGGGCTATAAGAAAGATATCAGCACCACAGAATTGGTATTTGGGGAGCACAATTCGTACAGGGAGGATATTAAGGGAGGAGTGGTTTTTTGGTGTACATTAAGAAACACAAAATCTAAGGAAGTGCATCCAATTGACGTTGGTGGACAATGCAATGTTGAGTCTGTTTGTGTGAAATAAGCACTGAGAAAGGAAAAATGACAGTAGGAGTGTGTTATAGGCCTAATGACTCTTAATGAATACATCGAACAATTGTACACAGATATAGAGTGGGCCAGTAAATCAGAGTGGAACTTGTGGGTTGGTCACTCGCACGCTAGCAACACTTTTGTGGGTTTATTGCAGAATTGTTTTCTACAGAAACACGTTCGAGGGACACCAAGGTGTGTAATACTCTTGATCTGATTATCTGCAGTGATTATTCATGCATTAAGAATTTGCAGATAAAGGAACCACAGGGGACAGTGATCAAAATGTACTGATGTGCGATTTAAAGATGAAACTACCATCAACAGTTTTTGCTTTCGTCAGGGGGCTTTTAATTTCTATACAGTGGTGGGGACAACTGACTTTACTAACAACGGTCAATTCTAAATGGGAAGCCTTCGACTATTTAATATCGGAGGCTACTAGGCGTTTCATACCTATTAAGAAATATTATTCAAGGTTCAGGCCTAAATGGATGTCAGATGAATTAATGAGACTCGTGACAGGGAAGAAAAATGCACGAAAGGCATATAAAGTTTCAGGCGACACAGAAGCGTATGGCATACAAGAGCTAGTCTGTAATGAAGTCAGAGAGCAGTTTAGGCAGGCAAAGGCAGATTACGAGAAATCTATACCAACCGATGGAAAGAAAAACAGCAAGGATTTCTTTACTTATGTGAACTCTATAAGGAAAAGGGTGAATCAGATTGGTCTACTTATCGTAGATGGTTCGACTATTGATGATCTTGCTCAAGTAGTTGATAAAATGAATGAGTATTTTGAATCTACACTCACACACACGAGCAGTTATTCAAAGAGGGGAGTACTAGACGTTTATCAAACTCTAAAAGAGAACTAAGGGATTTTGTAATAACTGCGAGCCACGTTGATGACAAATTGTTGAAATTACACATAAAAAAGGTATGTGTGGTTGATGGAATCGTTCCAGTTATATTGAAGGAGCAGGGAGGGAAGTTAGCAAATCGTTAGCCATATTTATGAGAGCATCCTTGGATTCCCCATCGAGTGGACATTTCCAAATGTATCTCCAATTCACAAAGGGGATTCAAAGGGTGATACAAATAATTTCAGAACTGCTAGTTTAGCTTCTGTTCCTGGGAAAAAAGTGGAGCCACTTGTTAAAGAGTTAACACAGGACACCAAGACAAGACTGCAGTAATAGTTCAGACACAGCAGGGGTTTGTTAAGGGGAAGTTTTGTCTGACCAAATTGATTTGATACTACTACGTCGTCTCAAAGGAACTGGATGCAAAAAAGAATTTTGATATCATATACTTGGATTTCAAGAAAGCTTTTCACACTGTTGCGCATGGCAGAGTACTGTACAAATTGGAGCAGAATGGTATTAAGGGTAAGTTGCTACAATGGATAAAGGAATGGTTGAGTGGAAGAAGACAGACAGTGGTAACAAATGGACACTGCTCTAAGTGAACTAATCTTATTAGTGGAGTCATCCAGTTTTCGGTGCAAGGCCCATTCTTGTTTTGTTTATTTTTTGAAGGTATGCCAGGCGTAATGTCTGAGTTTTGTCACTAACAACCCTGCAAACACAAAGGTTTGCAGGGTTGTTAGTGACAATTTTCACAGTGTCCTACTGCAAGAGGATCTAGAAGATTTGGACAAATGGGCTGAGAAGTGGCAACTGAAGTTTAACATTGAGAAATGTTAAACTTCAGTTGTACATCAGTTCAACACATCCTTGTGTGGTACTATATTCAGGAATGTGTTGAATGAAAAAGATCTGGAGGTAATTGTGCACTCAGAGGTAGGAATTTTGCTAGCAGAGAAAAGATCTCCTTGTATAATGCAATGGTTAGGCCATTGCCTTATAGTCACCTGGAGTACTGCGTACAGGTCTGAAGGACTCATTTTTGGAAGGAGGTAGAGTTGCTAGAACGAGTACAGGGAATGAAAATAAGATTGGCGAGAGAAACAGAGGAGTGCACTTACGAAGAAAGGTTTCAGTTCTGCACATTGAAGCATCTGGAGACTAGCCATCCGAGAGGTGTTGATAAGGCCTTGAAAGGTTTGATTAGGCTTAATGCTGACGTGATACTTCCGCTTGCTGAGAATAAGAACCTGAGGGGATATAGGTTGGAATTGAGGAATGGCAGTTGTACGATAGATGGGAGGAAATTTTTCTTTAGCATGGCGGGTATTGATTGCGGGAACAGACTTCCATCTGTTCTTCTGGATGTTGATAGCTAAATATATTTGGGGTGAACGAATGGGAGGGTTTTTTTTTCCTTTGGCTGATGTTGTATAAGCTTGCTTTCTTGCATCATGTGCTCCAACTAATCTAATGCTAATGCACTCTAAATGGGAGAGAAAGGAACGAAGAAGGAGAAAAAAAAACAAAAGGAAACCGATCCTGACTGCAGAAATGTGTAAATATCTTTCAACAGAATCCAAGTCTAGAATGACCGTAACGGGAATATTCTGCATAATTAAACATTCCATACAAAAGTGACATGAGAGAACAAACTCATACACGCATGCGTATAAGATCCATAAATTGGATCATTCTCTGGCCTGTTTGGTTGTTTTGGAACACACGGCATAAAAGAAACGTAGAGAGCAAAGGAATGCTTTTAAATCTTCAGTCAACTGGCCTCTAGACGCACATGCAGAGAGAGCAAAGAGATAATAGAAAGAGAGAGAAAGATCCACGATCTCCTTCCCGTTTACACTTTGTACAAAAAGTCTTTAAAAGTGCATCTCGTGGCTTTTGCATTTACTCTTTTATTGCAAAGGTGGCTGTTTACGAGCAACGACGCAGATTTCGACATTGTTCTCTTGAAAGTGTGGGGGTGGAGGATTTCAACTGAATTACCAGGAAAACACTCTTGAGTAGAAACCGTGGCTCTGCACATCATCCCTTTACGAGGAGTGGAACGTTTCCCCGCGAGCCTTCCTGAAATAAACTTGCGCAGCCGTAACAGTCCCTTCAACGTGTTACAGCGGCTACTCCCCTTTGAAGACGGCCTCCGTAGCCGAGTGGGCAGGAGCGGGAGTGCAGTAGCACACGCTCTTTGAGTAGACCGGGGTTCAAGCCCCTGACTGCTGAATACGGTCGATCTGCCAACCCGCACTGGACCAGCGTGGCAGATTATGGTCCATTTCCCTCAGCATGAATTGTTGAGGAGGCTTCCACCCTGCAGTGGGTTGATAATGGCTGCACTTTACTTTACTTTACTTTTTCCCCTTTGAAAAGTCTGCGTTCAGTTCCTGTTGCCAAACCATTGACCGCATTGAATGGTGAAGAAATAGGCGCTTTATTCCTATAACCGAACGCTCCTAAAGAACACTTAAAAAAAAAACTTAAATTACCTTGAACCGATGGAAGCATGTTCCCGTGTGCATCTAGTGTCCAGGTGAGCTCTTCACCACTTTAGGATATACATATAAAGCGTGTAATGGATTCACTATGTCCATCCGAATTAACAATCAAAAATAAGGGGTGACAATACAACCCACACTTGCAATGTGACGCAACAACGACAACAAACACGCAACACAGAATATTTGAAGCTGCACTCATCCGAAGAGGAAACATCCAATTTAAACACTGTGACGTCACGCTGTCAAATTTCTATATAATCGGTGACTTTCTCACAATATTTGAGAAATATCCATTTGTAAAAACGGTGATGAAGTTTCAAAGGTATTTCTCGTGGGTTCGCAACCTTTCTTTTAGACTAATAGGAGATTTTGTTTTAAGATTAATGTTCCTGTTGACAGTAACTAAAATATTGTGGCGGATATTCGACTATTTTGATTAAAACCACAAAAGGTAGAACCACTGAGTTGGGCCATTCTCCTGGTGAAAGGAGGGTCCGCCTCATAAGACCTTCTTTGCGGTGATGGAGGAAGTGTCTGGTTGCCACCGTGTTTGGTGGTGACGGGAGGGCAAAACCCCTGACCTCTTAGTTGAGGGGGGGTTTCCGTGCTGATGATTCGGTGATGAACCTCAGCACGGTGGGTGGGCCATCTTTGTAATATCACTCGCTGCATCCATCCGGTATTACTAGAATCTAGTTTGTAGATGTAGACTTAAATTCACACGGGAATTTATTCCATCGGTTAAAAATAATTTAGAATCTTTTAATATCACTCTTTAAGCGTGGTGGGGGGAAATGGTGGGGTTAAATGTGTGAATTGTCTTCGTTTCGGCCCGCGTTAATAACTCTGTTTGTAGTGAATGTGGATTTTTATAAAATTATGAAAATCGCTCCATTAGGACCGCACCAAATTTCATTAAAATCCAACCAATAAAAATCGGGAAATTATTATTTTTTTAAAGCTTTTATAAGTAATTGGGAAAAGTATACGAGGACGTGGTATATCCATTTCCTTGCACTGATTTTCCTAGTGAAGGATTTTTTTATTCACTGTCAGGTGAAGAACCCTGGTTGTAAGAAACAACTTTACGGATTAAAGGATATTTCCTTTAATCTGTTATCCCTCCTCACATTGCTGAAGGAGAGGCTGGATGTCAATGCAGCCGCTCCTTCAGCAGCCTCTACAACACAGGGAGGAGAGGCAATTGACATCTTCTCCCTGTCTTGTAGAGGCTCCACAATGTTGTTAGTGGTTGCAAGCAGGTGGTGATGGTGGACCTGCCTTTCAGTGCATAATGGATAAATTTTGAATTGCATGAGAGGATCTGTTTGGTTAAGATGGGAAGAAGGCACTCTTCCATAACTTTGAGGATGCACGACGCTTTCATAATTGGTCTGAAATGTGATACTGAGGTACGTCCATATGTTTTGGCATTTATGATGAAAACGTTTCGCATCTATGATGAAAACGCTTACGCTCTGAAGGATAAATTGTGAGATCCCATCAAATCCAGCACATGATGTTGGTGGAATACGATTGATAGCCTGGATGAGCTCTCCTTTTGTAATGATGATAGATATGAAGGTATCTCGCTGAAAACTGTTGTGAAGGTTCTTACGGTCTAACGCAGACTTGGGCTCAAATCTTGTATTGTAATCAAGCCATTCTATGGGATTAATTTGTTGAGGGAAATCGTGTTCTGCCCAAAACGGTGTCTTCCCTACCTTCAGTGTTTTATCAATGTAGGTTGTCATGGCTTTAGATTTACTTCTGCTAAATTGAGCATGGGTTCTTGAGTATGCTATCCTGTTTATCGGGTCTAATGTGGCTTTCTATTTGGCATAAAGTCTTTCCTTATTCTGAAATTCGAGGCTGAGCTGTTGTTTCCATTCTTTTTTTGCTCCGTCCAGAAATGAATACGGTTTTTGACGCTGCAGATCGAGCAATGGAATTCAGCCAGCAATTAAGTGCAGCCAGAGCTGTGGGTGACATTGGTTTAGGGCATCCCAAGGAAAGATGGTTGCTGCAAAGCAGTATTTCTGTGGATGGATCGAGGAGTGAAGGACTAATCAGTTTTCTTAACTGGTATCTGATGTTGCCATGGTGAATTGGATGCAATTAGAAGAAAGAGGGCTACTGGTAAGTAGTCTCACATGACGGTTGTTTCCGTCTGGCTGTCTAAGGTGAGGGTGACTGTTGCAAAGATTAGGTTATAACTGGTTAGTGCCTTTAGTAGGGGCAAAAATTCTAGAAGGTCAGTCCTACTGCGGCCAAATTAGAGGTTAAAAATATGTTAAGGATGTGTTGGTCTGAGCTAATATTGAAATCTCCACACAGAAGGAAAGTTGTTTTGGAGTGACGTTAATTAACGATACAGTTAGATATCTCCTGTATACTGTTCTTAACTGAAGGTGGCGGGACAGACTGTGCACACGTCAAGTCTGTTGTCTTGGACACTGAGCGAGACTCTTGCAGTTTCAAACAGATCTGTGTTCAAAGTGGCCGATTAGTCGGTGAGAATTTCTCTGTTGAAGAGAATGTCTACACCGCCGCCAGTCCTCCCACATCAGGCAAAAATGTCATAGAAACAAGCAGGTTGAGAGAAGGCGAGGTCCTCTTCATTATGGGAGAGCCAAGTCTCTGTAATGCAAATCACATCATACAACCTTGATAGAAGAAGAATTTCCATTGCCCGAAGCTTATTTCTCAGAGATCTAGCGTTTTGGTATAAAACAGTTAACATCATAGAAGTTTTGATGTATGTCCTTGTTGGAGCTCTGGTGGCCTTCGAATATCGGCTTTGACTCGTTCTGGAAGTAATCCTCACTTTAATCTTCATATGTTCCTCAGCAGTCGGTGGCAGGTGTTCTTGTCGCTGACTTGCTTCAATGAGGCTGTTCAGACCTTTGGAGAGCTTCGGAACAGTATAAATGATTCTCCCCTACGCTTCAGCTTCAATCTTGGCTGATGACTAATCTAAGCTCAGCACTCCCTATCATTATTGATGATGGATTCAACATGCCACTTCCAAGGCATGACTCAGCACTATATGATTTAACATTAACTTTCAACTCTGCAGAACTTATAAGACTTGATACGCCGACTAGAAGAGATGGAGAAACTGTTAACCTCATCGTCCACAGCTTACCAGTTGCAGAAATGCAGCCTTCTCAATTTTCCTTGACGTCAGACCACCTACCCTTCACATGTGCCATCGCCGTCTCCAAAGGTGGTAAATACCTCCATAAGCTCCCACGCAGTAGCATCACATCGTAAACTAGCTTACTCCCCAAGATTCCTCAAGTCCCAGGTTGTTATGTCTCACCTGACTACATATGATTGGCTCAGCCCAAAAGGTTTAACTACAGAAGCAGCAACTATAGAACTCTCACAACAGCTCAACTTATTGCTAGAGCTCCAGCCTCAAAAGAACTAACAATATCTGCTCTTTCCAAAAACTGGTTTAACAAAGACTAAGGTTACCAGAAAGCAGAACTCATACAAAAGCTGGCTGAAATCAGGAACCTTAGCCAACAAGGAAACATGCAAAAAGGACCGTGCTGAATTCCTCAGATTAAAGAAGTCAACCTACAAAAATGTCATCCTTTCCCCCATAAAACCGTCCAGAAGAATTCTTTTACGACACGACGAGACCACAAATTTGATCTGGACAAAGATCTCTTTACAAAATGGGCTTTATGTAATACAAATCCCCAAGACGATTTCACATTTCACCACGGCAAAGCTGTTAGTAATATAGAACTTCGTGCTGAACTACATCGTTTAAAATAATGTTACCGTCTGTAGGGAATGAAGTGCAAGATTTCTTACAAAGTGGTAATCCGAGAATGCACAAAGTTTACGGGCATTCCTCAATCAAGGAGGTGTTCTCTCCAGTGTTATCTTTTCAGCATCTCTACAACCACTTCTACAAGGAAATCCAAATCCAATTCTGGCTTATGCCGATGATTTAAAGTTGTTTATTATTTCCACATCCTGTGATGACGTTTCCAAGGTTAGCCATGATGCGAATTTACAGATGTGTGGAATCATCGAGTATCTGAAAAATCTCAATCTGACTATAAATACAAACAAATCTGCTCAAATAACTCATTCCTTACAGAAACAACCAAACCACATAGAAATTAAAATTGCAGATGTTTCAATTCCAAATGTATATGCTCACAAAGACTTAGGAGTTGTTTTTGACAAAAATCTTTCCTTTAATTCTCACTATGTATATGTTGCTAAAAAAATTCAAAAAGCAAAATGGCTGATCAAGCAAGAAACAGCGGCGATTCAAGACAGAAAAACAGTCATGAATCATGTTCAGCGATGCATTTTTCCCATTTTGTGTTATGCCTCCAAAATCTGGTCTGGCGCTCCTCAAGTTACTGTAAAAAAATTGCTTGCCCTAGAGTATTGGGCTCTTAGATGGCTGAACAATAAACTTGGTTTTCCCCGTACAATATCCAGGCAACAGCTTTATGAAAACTTAAAAACAAAGCCTCTGCTACAGATGATCAACGAGTCTGGAGTCATGCTTCTTGCAAAGTTAATTACTTCTGCAACCGAGTCATCAAACGTAGTGTGAGAACCCAGTTCTTACACTCATCCTAGGGAAAATAAAATTTATAACATTAACAATATAAATATTAAATAATACTATTTTCAGGATTTTCAGCTTAGGTTGTGATCGCTCTGTACCGTACAGGGGATGATTAACGTAACAACGGGGGGTAGCTGGACAGGGCACAAAAGTACAATGGGAGCACCGTAAAGGGCAGTTCAAGTCGCTATAAACAGAAAGTGGGCAGCTCTTTGGAAGAATAGAACAGGGGAACCGACTCCCCCTTGTGGAGAGGAAGAATTTTAAAGACTAAGAGTGTGGAGGGGACCCTGGATGCGGCATACACCGTGTGGAAATGGCTAGCCGGCTGACTCCTTGAGCACTTAATAATTTCATGGAGCGGTAGAGAAAAAACAGAGTGGACTAAAAAGGGGGTAAGGCATCGGAATGATCACAAGGGGATATGTAGAAATTTCTAAACGTCCGGAAGTTCATTGAAGCTTGTAGAAATTTCGAGAAGCTGGATGTTTCCCCAGGAAAGGGAAGGGCCAAGAAAACGAAAGAAGTGGGAGAGAGCGAATGAGAATAAAGAGACTATGAAGAATGAACTACGATTGGATCAGAATAGAAGGGGTGGCTGAAACAAAAAGGAAATGCAACAGGAGGAAAGGTGTAGGGAGTTTTTTTGACACTTTGGGGAGTTTTTGGCAGTGAGAGAGTGAGTTTTCTGGAGTTGTAGGAAGTTTTGAAGAAGGTGAGAGTTCTTGTGAATCGCTGGAATGTGTAGTGGGAATTGAAGCAGTTTGTCGCAAAGATAATTCGATAGGCAAGTCCTTGGAGAGGTCAGCGACAACGTGGAAATAGGAAAGAGATGTCCAATGAAAGATGGAAACACATATGCTGGAGCTGAGTGATAAGGATCGAACAGTCCCGGTATAGAAAGATAAGGAAGAGTTATACAGTCTGGCTTCTCGATAGAGCAGTAAGGAGAGTCTTGATAATTCTATTATGGACCCCAGTATCGTCGAGCTGATCAGACGCCCAAAGCGGGCCAGAGCAACCCATTTATGGAGAGAAGAGCGAGATCCTGAACGAAGAATTCCTGTAGATGAGTAGCAGTTCTCTAGCCGATGACTAATTCCAGTAGGAGTCTGTTGATGCCCTATATTGATGACGATGGCCGCTCCTGAGCTGAGAAAAAGGTAGCGTGAAGGGTGATCCCCTAAGCTGTTATGTAAGTACCAGATAATACGACTCTAGGGAATGTTTTAAATTACAGGCATACCTCGAATAACGAATAGGATGCGTTCCACGAAATTACTTCGTTAAGCGAAACTTCGTTTTCAGAGGTAAAAACACTATGGCCAGAATAGGGATACGTTCCTACCTAAAGAAAATGAAAAGCTTTTTTTTCGAACAAAGAAAAGTTTTATTAAATAAACAGTCAACTTACATACAAAGTGAAATCACATTTTAAAATAGGAGTCTAAAGTTGATTGCTTATGCTTTTTTTCTCTTTCATTTAACAATTGCCTATACGGAGTTATTACATTTAACACTGATCGCTTAACAATAAAACTTCTTCCTAAATCAGGATCATTTTCACTAAAAAAATTTAAAATGTTTTCAATGTCATTTAAGCACCTTTTTAAATCTTTGGTTGTTAACACTTTTTCGGCAGGAACTTCTTTAACTTCGTCTTCATTATCTTTGTCTTCGTTGCTAACAAGGTTTTCTAAATCTTCCACTGAAAAACCATCATCTTCTGCATTCAATAAATTTCTAACATCCTCTTCATCGACATTTTCGAAACCTATTGATTGAGCCATCTGGATAACTTCATTTCTAATTTCTTGGATGTTATTTTCTTCTTCTAGTACAACTTCTGGCCATATTTGGCGCCAAACTCCATTTAAGCATTTCTTAGTGACTTCTTTCCAAGAACTATCAATGTTTTCAATTGCGTTTTTAATGGTGTAGTTTTTCCAAAAAGTTTTAACTGTCATTTCCTCTTTGTCCTCTAGTTCAATTAAATTGCTTAATGTTCGACGCAGGTAATAAGCTTTAAATGATGCTATTACTTCCTGATCCAATGGTTGAATCAGGGAAGTTGTGTTTGCTGGAAGAAACACAACTTTGACAGGAATGCGTGTCCAACGTGTTAAGATCAGTAGGATGTCCCGGAGCATTGTCTAACAACAAAAGAGCTTTTTCTTCAAAGTTGTTTTTCTGACAATACCGTTTTACTTCAGGACAAAAGTGGTTAACAAACCAATCAGTAAATAACTCCTTGGTAACCCACGCTTTTCTATTTGCTTTCCATATTACAGGTAAATTCATTTTTATGTTACCTTTTAACGCCCTCGGATTTTCTGAATGGTAAACTAATAACAATTTTAATTTATAATCGCCAGAGTCATTTGATCCAAAGAGTAACGTTAAACGGTCTTTAGCTGCTTTGAACCCAGCAGCTGATTTTTCTTCAATAGAAATGAAGCTTTTTGTTGGTAGCCGTTTCCAGAACAAACCGCTTTCGTCAACACTGAACACCAAATTTGGTGGAAAATTTTCACGTTCAATTATTTCCTTTAGTTTTTCTGGAAACTTATTTGCAGCTTTTCCTGTTAATTTTACACTATGAATCCTGGCCCGTTTTTTAAATTTCTCGAACCAACCACGAGAAGCCCCAAAGGTTTCCGTAATTTCTTCAATTTGTTTAGATTTCAGGTGATTAAACTGAATATTTTTTTAATGTTAAATGGGGCTTGAAATTGCGGACTTCGTTATATCGAAGCTTCGTTATCAGAGGTAACGTTAACCGAGGTATGCCTGTAGTTGATAGTTGATTTGATATTGTTTAGCATAAAGGGAAGGAGAAAGTTCACGAGATATGTGTACTTCATCACAAAGATAAGTTTATTAAGCAAGGAAGATTTCGATATATGTACTCGAGACTAATGTGTTTTAAGTTGAGACTAAAGAGTGTTCTATGCACATGTAATATTTTGGAAGGGATAATTAAAGAAAGATTGTAGCGGGGATTTATAAATCTAGGAAATAGGTGTTATGCTCATGACACGAAGAGACATGATATATGAGTTGGGATTAATTTTACCTCTTAGCACATATATAATGCTAGTAATTAACATTATACCCAATTGATGATGTATGATATATTCCTTTAATGTATATACTGTGAATAAACAAAGTTGTATATGTTTATCAAGTGTAGTATTGAGTCATTCTGAATACTCAGCCAGTCCAGAGGAGACATACACGAACTTCTATCCCCCCCAGAATCTGTGATTTCTGTGCAGTATACAAGTCGGGTGTTAATGTGGAAGGGGGTAAATTAGGGGGAAATTTAATTGAGAAATACAAAGTTAAAAGAGATGGATCTGAAGGGTTAACGAGATTTATTAATTACAGAAATTATAATTAATAATAATAAAGGTATACATATAAAAAAAGGTTTTAACATTCCCCCACCCACATTAACCAACATAATAGCTCCCACCAACAGAGAAAACTCGAGAAACCAACAACAATTCAAATCCAAACTCTCCAGACTAAAACAAATGGACAGGATGTTCCCCAATGCATCCCTTCCCCTCATAAATTATCACCGTTGATTACAAGAGGTTGCTGAACTCTGAAGCCTACAGGAGTCTCATTTCCAATCAAATGATGAGAAATACAAACAGCTGCCTGCCTGCAACCCAGTAACTGCATCCGAGAGCCAAATGTGATGTTCTGCAATATATATTTTTGGTCATTATAATTCATATTCGTTAATGTATTTTTTTATATTTGTCTCCTTTGTACTGAATTTATGCCCCTAGCCATGTGCTGTGATGGGCTTGCTGTAGTTGCAATAAATGAATATTTATTTTATTTATTTACACGCACGTGACCTGTTATGGCGCAAGCCTCACCACAAGTCATCTTCACATCTGAAGATGACTTTTACCAAAAAGTCATCTTCAGATGTGAACTCTTACCGGCCTTCAGCTCGCTGCCAAAAACCGCTTCGGTTTTTATTTACCGCGCGTACATCGGGCCGCCGTGGTTTAGCTCCGCAATAAATCAGCGGGGAAAAAAACATAGGGGGCAACGCGCGGAGAGCGCAGAGGCCAATAGAGAGCTCCCCGCAATCGATTCATCTTCCAGGAAAAAGATTGACGAACGCAAGCCGAAGAAGCGAGGCCGTCTGCTTTCTTGGAACGATTCTACTTAAAAGAGTGCTGTCGAAATATAAAGGCGTCCTTAAGCCGACTGGTCGAACGCAAAAAGCGCACTCATTTGACATAACCGCTGTTCTAACCCATGCGACTACTAAATACGGCGACGTTCTTCTATTGCGTCTATATTGTAGGCTCTTCTGACCCGTCGGGGCAGTCCTGCACTTTAAACAAATGGTAACTGAAGACCGCGCTAGCTCTGCGCTGCAAGAATTTCTTGAGGGGGAAGGTCAGCGCTGCAGATTGTTAAATTTTGTAAGGGGGGAAGGCCAGAAATGGAGATTTTTAGTTGACTACTCAATGTACGGTTACCTTCTCCTAAACAGAAATTACATCTGGAATGGGCCCCCAAAGGAATTTGGCCCATCTTCTGGCAACACAAGGTGGGTCTTCGGTTCTTTTGCGAAATTCTTTTCATTTCGTGCGAAGATCAATCCCCTTATACAACAGACACACGGTACTTATATTACCTCTCTGTTCGCTCTTCGTGAATCTTTGGAAACCCACATCACCCATCGAGGGTAAAGGGCTCGATCGATGCTTTCCCCCACACTCTTCGCCTTGTCTATCGCGCGGGTTATTTCTTCCATTATTAGAAAGCGAATTTTTGCACGTGTTTCGGTTTAGTTTTGTGTCTGGCAGATGCGCACGCTGAAACTTCGCTCCGCTCTCACATTTCACCGCGTTCGTGTGAATGCGACGGGGGGGAGGGGTCATCTGATTAGGCTATTTTTAGAAACCGCTCACGCTTCCAACCAGTGTACGTGCATTCGGCGATTTTAAATAATCTTGTCGATCTTAAGGAGTGTCTCTGCCTTTACTAAACTGCGCTGTACGTTCATTGTGGGAGCAGCCTGCCAACACCCGTTGAAGGCGTTTCGTTGTGCATTGCGCGCTGTCCCTCAGGGTTCTCCGTTAGGACCTTATTTATTATTTACTTCAACCGCCGAATCGGCGCACATCTACAAGCCTTGGGGTGTCCACTGGTAGACGATGATTCGAAAGTGCAAATCGCGTGTGCGCCACAAACCGCGTTATTCGCAACTGTTTACGTCGACGCATGCGCGTTTATGTTACATACAAACGTGTGGATCCGCGGTGTAGTTGTCAAGTAAATAAACTTTAAACATTTGTTCTTTGCCAATTCTCCCTCCTTTTAATAATCATCATCATTCCTGGTCGCGCAAGCCAACAAACTTGTGATTCCTGCGGAAAAAATATTAAAGTCTTTTTGATCTGTAATGGCCCCTGCAAAAGAACCCTGGGGGAGTGCCGTTCTGGAAGATCTACGATTCCAAAGATAAGTTCCACGGCTCGATCTAGATACTACTGCAGCCAATGCAAAAGCAGCATTTCAAGTGCTGTTAAAAACAACGCAGAGAGAGACAGCACAACAACTGACCAAATCTCTCCCACTCCTGCGGACTTATCTGTCGAGGAGCTACGATTGGGCGAAATCTACTGCCCAGAAAAGGGAAAGAGAAGCAGTTGTGAACCCAAGGATTCACAACAATTGACTTGCTCGCACCTGGACGTGACTAAAGAGACCAGCAAAGAGGTGAACAAAGATGCAAATAAAGAAACAAACGAAGTGCCAGAACAAGATAGCAACTCGTACCCCAATCTGCCCCCTCTTACTGGAACCCCAGTTGACCAAATTATGGCTATCAGAGGGACGCTTGAGGAGTATGTGGGAAAATCATCGAAAATTACTGCTGCTATCCGCACTGACCTCATTACCATATTCAGCAAGATGGAGACGGTGATTTTAGACCTCTACATCAATTACGAAAAACTGCAAGTGAAATGGAAGGTTCGCCCTCAGAAAGGGGGAAAACAAATGCAACAACACCCCCCTACCTTTGCGGAGGCGTTGCGAAATGGCGCTAAAGTAGCATCCCACAAACCTGATGGACTCCAAACCAAAACACTAACAAGAAAGACAGAATCACATATAATCCTGATTAAGCCAACAGAAGACGCGCAGCTTGACACAAGTGATGCTGTAAAGGAAACCTTAACCAAAAATCTAAAAGACCAAATGAAGACAATCCAGATCAAAAGTATGCGGAAGACTAGACACCCAGGTGTGCTAATTGAAACCAACTCCAGAGAAGAGGCACAAACAATTTTAAGTAATGAAAATATGACCAAGTACGGTTTAAAGGCAGAGGCACCCAAGAAAAAAGGACCCTCAATTGTCTTATTTGACATACAGCAAGGTGTAACCCCAGAAGAACTCAAAGAGGAAATTTACCACAAAAATCTAAGTCTGCACCTACCTGAGGACACTGTGGAAGAAGACGTTAGCCCAAAATACAGTACTAAATCTAAAATACATTCAAATGTCAATTGGGTAATCCAGCTCTCCACGCGAGCATGGCAAATCTTAGAAACACAGAGTCGCATTTTCATAGGCTGGGGAAGCCATAGGTTTAAGGAGCATATTTCAGTTACGAAATGTTACAAGTGCCTTCGCTTTGGCCACACATCACACACATGCAACCAGCGTGATTCAACATGTGGCCACTGTGCCCAGAAAGGGCACAAGTACAGTGACTGCCCAGCAAAGACCAGCTCCCAGTCTGTGCAAACTGCAAAGCAGTGAAAGCTCCTCATCAACACTCAATCAGGGATGGGAACTGTATGGTATACCTGAAAGCCAAAAGCCAATACCAAATGAGAATCAACTATGGATAGAGGCCCCTCTACAAACTGCCACCATGAAATAAAAATAGTTCAACTGAACGCACAAAGAGCGAGGCTGGTAGCTGGCCAACTAAAAGTGAAAATAGAAGAAAACCAAATTGATGTGGCCTTATTACAGGAACCGTATGTTCGCTCAGGTGTGGTCACAGGTTACCCTGCATCCTATAAAATGGTCTACTGTAAAACCGAAACCCCATGGGCAGCAAAAATCATCAGAAACCCAGAAATCAGCACAACAAAGATTACAGCACTCTGCACTGCAAACTGTGCCTGTGCACAAATCATAACTCAGTTAGGGTCTTTGTTCCTGTTAACAATATATACTCACCCTGGTGAAGATATCACTCCAGCGATCTCAACCATTCAGACGGCTCTTGAGACTCTCCCGGGGGGAACGACTACTAATAGCCATGAATGCAAACTGCAGATCTCTGCTCTGGCACAGTCTCACCCCTGACAGATCTGCACAAGGAAATGGTGCAAAACTAGAAGAATTCTTCCTAGCCACAGGCCTCCAAGTAATAAATCGACCAGATCAACTTCCAACTTACAGCGGCCCCCTTTGGGAGAACACCATAGATGTTACAGCAGCCACCCCAGACATAACCACCAAACTAGCCAAATGGACTGTACAAGAAGCCTGGACCACAGAGCGATATCATTTTCTCTGGTTCGCTCTGTGGAACGGACCCCTCCGATCCCATGAGATGTGATACGGTACAATTCAAAAAAGGAAGACTGGCAATGTTTTCGGACTGAGCTAACAAGAAGACTCCCTGAAGACACTCCACTCCATGAAGCACTCCCTTCAGACGATTGTGTACAGATTATTACCACTGCCATAAGATCTGCATGTGATCTCTCCATCCCACGCAGAAGGCCCTACCGATATGCAGTTCCCTGGTGGAATCCCCAACTACAGGATCTCAGAAGAAGAGTCCACCATGCAAGAAAAATGTTCCAGCAGGCTCGATCAAGGCTACCTCCCCATCAGGTAGATGCCGCCAGGGAGGCTTACCGCATTGTCAGAAATGAATACACAAAGCTAATTCGTAAAAGTAGAAAGCAAACGTGGCAAACCCTGGTATGCACTTCTGGGAATAAGGACCCCTGGGGCATCGTTTTCAAGATCGTAACAAACAAGCTGCGGCGAGGAGAGGTACTCGATACGACACTAAAGATGGATGGCTCCTCTACTTACACCTGGAAGGATAGCATTAACAATATTCTAGACACCATTTATCCCATTGAAGCTGCAGCTATGACTCAACAACAACAAGAAATAGTAGATGAAAATCACAACTATCATCCTGCCTCTGTGGAATCCCCCTTCACTAACATTGAGATGGACTTGGCAATAAACAAAATGAAAGTAGGAAAAACACCTGGTGCTGATATGCTGGAAGTGGATGTGGTTAAAAAATTTGCAGAATGCTATCCTGTTACTCTCCTAAGCCTTCTAAATAGGTGCCTGACAGAAGGCACATTTCCAACATCCTGGAAAACGGCAACCTTGAAATTTATATTGAAAAATCCCGACAAGCCACCACAAATTCCAACCTCCTACCGCCCGATTGCCTTGCTCTCTGTAATGGCCAAGCTACAAGAACGCCTGCTCCTATTTCGCTTAACCGCCAGATATGAACAACAAAAACTTCCAAGTGACAAGCAATTTGGATTCAAAGCAGGTAGCAGCACAGAAGATGCCATTAACAGATTAATCACTGAAGCAACTCACACAGCCTTTATGTACTCCCTTGCAATCATGATAGACTTCGCTGGGGCCTTTAATCGACTATGGTGGCCCAGTGTTCTTCGGAGGCTTCGGCAATCAAATGTTTCCAACAACCTATACAACAGTTTAAGGTCATATTTAACTGGTAGAAAAGTCCAAGTTACCAACAGATTCCAGACAGTGACTAGGTACATCGATCGAGGATGTCCGCAGGGCTCTGTGCTTGGCCCTTTCCTCTGGTCTATTGTCCTGGATGAGTTCCTGGGCATAAACCTGGGAGGTGTTCAGTCCTCGGCCTTCGCGGATCATTTTGTCCTTTTGGTATGTGCTAACACCAGGACGAACTTAGAGAAAATGGCAAATGGAGCACTGGTAAAACTTCAGAACTGGGCAGCCCTGCACAACCTTACCATTTCAGGGGAGAAAACAAAGTCCATACTCCTTAAAGGCAGGCTACAAATCACAAGACCACCTACAATAAAATTAAACTTTATGCCCATACGGCTGCACGCTGAAGTCAAGCTCCTAGGTATCTTCTTAGACTCGGGGTTTACCTTCCACCACCACCTAAAGTATCTAGCCAAAAAAATTCAAAAGGTACAGTGCTATGATAAGGCGGGTCAGCAGGGCAGACTGGGGGCTGAAGCACAAAGCTCTTAGTGTGATATACCAAGCGGCATACGTGCCAATTGTGTGTTATGGTGCCTCCATCTGGTACCGAAAAGCCATCCTAGCAAGAAATAAACGTAAGCTGGATTCAGTCCAGAGATTCATGCTCCTTTCAATTTGCAGGGCATGCCGCACCGTCAGCACTCCTGCTCTACAGGTATTACGTTTGTGCACAACTCGAGTTGATGTATGTCGTGTTCGGTTATGCTGTTCATAGATAGCAAGTTTTAGTTACTTATCCTTGACCGTACAGCATGATTCAAATACCAATCGATTCCTCTTCTTCCGCCCAACACGGATGAGCCATCATCAAACAAACAGGTACTTCATGTTTTATAGTTTTTTCTTATGCTATTGCTTCCATTATATTAGCTCTAACCCGTATACAGCCAGCAATCACTAGTGCCCTAAAGGCATATGACGACATCGTGGTCAACCTTGAGAAGTGAGAAGTCACAAAGCCCTGCGCTGCTGAACCCCCAGGGTACGTTAAACTCTCCTATTCTTTCAGCTTTAAACCTCCCCACTCAGCAGAAATACAGTGGTTGTATCAATACTAATCCTCAGAAGTGAATATAAAGGCACTGTATAACCCGTCTTATTCCGATCCCCACAGGCAAACCATCGTCAAGAGAACGCCTAAAATACAAGCGGTTTTAATTCTTCGCAGAAAAGTAATTAGTCGGACAATTTTTCAACCTAAAGGCTATGGCAGAATCAGAAATTTTGACAAGCACTCCCACGTGCTTCCGTTGTAAAGTAGATCATCAGGAAGCAGTAATCCAATGTACGTCATGTCGGCAATTTTACTGCGCGGCCTGCACCAAATGCGATATCAAGCGGTTCAACAAGCAGCGACGTCAAAAGTACATTTGCCCATTCTGTAAAGAAAGTAAAGAACAAATGACAAATGCAACGGAATATGTGGATATCCAGAATGACACGGAGGTCGAAAATAACCAAACAAAGGTCCAAACATCAAACTTTAGTCAGACTCACGCTGCAAGTCAAACTGACTCAGTAGCGGTTAACCCGCAGTGTGAAATGGACTCAGAGGTCTGCAGTCAACAACCAATCATCGCGACACATGAAAATCCTGTGGAATGCAGGAAAGAAAGCCAAGGGGAAAGTGACCTCCTTAAGGATGAGCAAAACAGGTTCCTGAAATACATTGATGGCATCTATACAGAACACATGAAATTGTTCCACATGCAAACTGCAGAATTTCTGGAAAACATAATGTGGAAACTCACATCAATCTCTGACAGTCTGCAGAATTTGTCTGAAGAGAACCGGCAGCTTCCTGTACAGAACAATGACATGAAACAGGTCTCCTAACCAATGAAGTGCGTCAACTAGCAACCTTATCTTTGCCCAATGAAAATAGTATATCCAACAACGTGGCTCAGGGAACCTTGGAAAACAAGCCACAAGAAGTAGAATTGATACATGATTCCAACGCTAAAATGAATTATAATCCCCAATTTTTGTATAATGCAATGCCTCATATGCCTGTCACCCTTAGCCCAATGGCAGACGTAACACAAGGAGATAACAATTAGCTTAATACCAGAGATGCAGGGCTGAATGACTGTAACTCACCCAAACCTGCATCTAACAACACTGGGGGTAGCCACTCAAAGACCTCTCAAGTGGCCCTCTCCACAATACCGACTCAATATACTACTAAATCTAAAAGGTTAAAGGAGACAATCCATACTGGAAAGGGTGCAACAAGACCCACATTTGCAGAAGTAGTCACCGATAAAACAGATGCTGAGAATAACCAAAAGATCCCACCAGCAGGGCTCATAGGCAGCCTCTATTCCCCGGCATCTCTCATCGACCAACATGTTCACTCAAAAGAAACCCGGATGACATATTCAACATATCAGAACATGGAAGACAACACGGCAATAGAAATGCTGCAGGACTTTCCTCAAAGGGTACTCGTGCTAATTCGTACAATATCACAGCAGTTCAGACTCGTGGTCGAATCTTTATATCTCGATTGGAACCGACTACTAAACCAGACAGCATTAAGGCCATGTTTACAGAAGTACATGGGATGAATATTGATGTGAGACAGAGAAGAACCAGGTATCCAACCTATGCCTCTTTCATCCTTACCTGCCACCCAGAGAAGATGAGCTTCGTACTGGATCCAAGGCTGTGGCCCCCTGGAACCCTCATCAAACCCTTCCTAGATCAGCAGCCAAGAACTGCAATAAACCACCGACATCAAACGCAATAGCAATTAAAGATACCAAGCTCCCAAGCCAACAAAACGCATGAGAAATCAAATAACTTTACTGGGAACAAACTCACCATAGGAAACAAAACTGTCCACATATCGTTCAATCCAACTCTCAGCAGATTATAATGATAATCCCCAGAGCTTCAGACCTGTAAAGAATATCCCTGTACACATCGCAATGCACAGTAGACCAGTGCGAACCTTAAAAAGAGACCTGCCACCTGTACGAACTCCAATTATTATGGCTACCACGATTCGAATTATCTATCAAAATGCAAGGAGTATTTGTAACAAGCTAGACACTGTCGAACAGCTTCTCCTCTCTAAAACCTTTGATATTCTCTGCATTGCCGAAACGTGGCTTGGAAACGGCGGGACTCACTCCCTTGCCTGTCAGGCTGGGTACCAGAAGCTCAGTTCCTCCAGAGAGGATCGTAGAGGCGGGGGAGTTGCAATATTCTATGATACCACTATCTTCTCATTGGCACATTCTGTAGCAACCCAATCCCTTGCATTTGAAGCTGCTATGGTATCCCTCAAGCTCAATGCCAACTTGATAGACATAGCAAAAGTATACATTCCACCAGGCCCAAACAGTGACATCATTGAAGATGTGATCCACTGGCTGGTAAATCACCTCCATGCCTCTGCTAAGCACATTGTTTGTGGAGATTTCAATCTTCCACCTACTCTCACACATCTTAGTAGGAAACTCATTAGCAGCATGGATTCATTGGGTATCGGCCTACTTAATTGCCACCCCACGAGAGGATCTAATCTCTTGGATCTGATGTTCTCTTCAGCACCATGCGGACTCGAAGACAGTCCTCAAACCCTATTTCAATCCGATCACGAACCCATTGCCATACGCCTGCACTTAGCCGCACCTAACTTTGATATCCAAGGCCCAAAAAAGAAAAAAGACATCACAGCACCCAAATTCATTGATCCATCACGATGTCTCGAAGCTGCATCCTCGATACCTTGGGAGGCTCTCAATAATTGTGATCTCGAGCTAGCTGTGGACCTCATGACTAGATGGATTCGAACCATTGCAAGTTATGGTGCTACAAAAACTGTCTGCATCACCCCCCGTTCGAGAGCTTGGTGGACACCAGCACTGAACAACAGCTTTCAACAAAAACAAAATCTGCATAAGAGATGGAAAGATTCAGGCGCTATACAAGATCGTATTGCCTTCTCCAGAGCCCGGGCAGTTTTCAACCGTCAGAAAATATTTGCAGTTAAAAAGCATTTAAATTCAACCCTAGGAAAAGGCAAATCATTTTATGACTCTCAGCACACAGGATTACCTAAAGCACTGGACCTTGAACTGTGGATGGACCATATTGCACGGTTCTCAAACACTGGCCCCGATGCACCTAGGCAACTTACCCATCAACAACGTCCCTACTGATATGCTCGCCACCGTTCGCATCACCAGGAAGCAGCTTATAACTGCTATAAATGGATTGCCACCCACTGCAACTGCAGGCCCCGATCTTGTGCCACAATTCATGATTAAATGTCTTAGCTCGTTTATAATCGGCCCTCTACTATCAATTTTTAACCGTGTCTTAACGCAGCAATACTTTCCCCCTCTTTGGAACAGATATACTGTGAGGCCACACCCTAAATGCCAATCTGCAACCCTAATTAAACAGTTCAGACCAATTTCTCATTCTTCCAGCCTCCTGAAGCTCATGGAGAAGACATTACTTTCCACCATCATAAATCAAATCATGCCTCACAAACCCCCACAGATTCACTATGGCATTCCAGGTAGATCCACAGTCACCAATTTAACATCGATAAACAACACCATTCTCAGTGCACTAGAAGCTAAAGCAGAGCTTTCTGTCACCTACATCGACCTGAAAGCTGCTTTCGACTCCATCAGTATCCCCTCACTTGTTCACCTCCTAGAAAACTACTTCTACATAAAAGGTGACATGTTGTGGTTTATCACAGCCCTGTTCTCTGACAGAACCATTCTTCTGAAAGCGGATAAACACACAATCCGGAGAAAGATCACTGCGGGAGTTCCAAGGCGGAGTTCTCTCCGGAGCATTATTCACCGCTGTTATTATTCCGTTTGTGCAACAGAGAGAAGACATACTCTGCTGTGCCGATGATATTAAGATATATACTCAGATTAACCCTGGTGAACATCTCTCAAACATCAATAAAAAGATCTGTGAAAAGTTACACGACTTAGGATCCTGTCTCCATCAATTTGGCCTCCTCATTAACCCTGCCAAATCAGCCCAAATTGTCTTTTCTCTGAAGCGCCAACCAACTGAAATCCAAGCTTCTCTAGACGGCATTCCCTTCCCAGTGGTCAAGATGCATACAGACTTGGGCGTCGTGTTTGACTATAAACTGAGCTTCAACCCCCAACATTGACAAGCTCACAGCAAAATTCTGTCAAATGCGCTGGACCACAAAACAACAACTGCTCCACGTTAGGGATCTGGATGTGACTCGTCGGTACGTATACACCTCTGTATACTCCGTCGTACTGTATGCCTCGGAAATTTGGGGGTCCGCGGCCCCTACCAACATCAAGCGCGTGTACTCCGCCGAATACTGGCTCCTTCGTTGGATCACGGAAAACAATCGTCGTCCACCCCAGCAAAGGACAACTGCGATGGCGACGTCACTTCACTTTGCCCGACTTCCAGATCTTGTATTTGAAAAACGCCTTGTTCCCACTGTCAAGATGACAACCGGAATGGTCTCGGAGCCAAGCATCTGGGAACTGTGTGGCTGGAGGATCCCTCTACCCGGACTGAGGTCAGCTCCCACGCTCACAGCTCACTACAACAGACTATCGCTCAGTGACCGCTTTCTCCCCAGGGAGATGCTCCCCACAATCCTTTCAATTGACGGCGACCTCTGTAGGTTTGTGAAGGATCGGAGGTACCGAAGACAGATCCTTAAGAGCCTGGCCTTGGCCAGGCAAAGTGCACATTGATAAGGGCAGCATAATAATGCCCAATATATTGTAAATAATGTTCAAAGCACGATGTCTTTATGAATATGTTGTAAATAAAGTCAAGAATATCTTTATGAATATAAATATTAATGTAAATCTGAATCTTTATTATTTCATTGTAAATATTGTGAAAAGCATAATATCCTGTAAATAATCTGACACTGATTCTATTTTATTGTTGGCTCTGGGAGATGAGCCCGAACCTCGATGTGGGCCCCATCTCCCCAAGGCTATTGTCCACCATCCAATGTAAAACCCCTGGCATTGCTGCTGTGAAGGGTCTATTGTATATACCACGTTTGTATACAATAAAGATTATATATATATATATATTAACTGGATGTCAGCCACTATACTTAGAAGTGGTTAAAAGAGGTTTTTTTTTTTTTTTTTTTTTTTAATCACTTAAGGAAGGGAGTTCCAACCCAACTGCTAAATTTTCAACTTGACACCACAAACGGCACCAGGCAGGAAAGACAACGGATAGCCCAACATCTACAAGAGATATGGCAACATGACTGGGACACTACAACAAAAGGGGCCATCACAAAACGATTCCTTCCATCCATAAGTTCAACTCACCCAGAACCTCCACCCTGGTTTTCGCCTGGCCTCCATGTGACGTTCATCATCACCGGCCATGGATCCTTCCAACAAAAACTGACCGCCATGGGAATCGAGAATGATCCACGTTACCACTGCGGCGAAGAGGAGTCCTGGGGGCACCTCATGTATGAGTGCCCCAGCTACGACAACATTAGGCTTAAATTCCTCAACACAATACAGAGAAACCCTCGTAATCAAGAATCCACTCTGCTACTCGAGGAACATACCTATAAGGCATTAACCACCTACGCGCAGGAAACATTTGCTCTTAGGCGAGCTAAGATTGCAGAACTCAGAGCCCAAGAACTAAACCGGACCGGCGTGGGATAACTGTTCATTCCCCCGGAAAAACGCAGACATAATCATGCAAACCCAAATAGGGTAGGATCTATTGCAGGCACCATCCAAGGTGTGGGATGCTGGCACTCCTCGCAGTGCGGGATTTAAAAGTCATCGCAAACCCGAAATGGGTAGGATATACTGCTGGCACCGATCTAGGTGCGGGATTGCTGGCACTGACCTGAGTGCAGGATCTACAGGCACTATGCCATTGGCAATTACACAGGGGCACCTGTCCCCTGTGACTTTTAAACCCACACGCATTCCTATACTTTGCCTAAACTAGGGTGGATTTATTTTCCTCTGCCAACCCACCCAAATTCATTCCCCCTCAAATCCTCTCTTCTTGTATGCCCCCCCTCCCTCTCTCTCTGTCTCTCTCTCTTTTATCTATTACTTTATTTACTTATTTTATTTTATTATTATTTTATTTATTTTTTATTTAGTTCATTTATTTATTTTTATTTTATTTTATTTTTTTATTTATTTATTTTATTTTATTTTTTGGTCTCCGTCTGGAAGCTCAGGCAACCCTGGCGGAGGCCAGCCAGAGTATAATGGGCAGCCTGGCTCACCTCCCAGTGGTGGCGGGCAACGTGGGGTTCCCTTAGGGGCCTTGCGGCTAAGCAGCCAGAGACAGAACAAAGCACAATTCTGTCACAAACCAGACATCACACTTTTTCTGGCTTTTACAGAGATTCTGTAAATTCTTCACAAAGTACCATGGTGCAGATGTGGGAAACCACCGGTGGTACCTTCCACAAAACACTATGCCAAGTAAATAAGTTGCTGCCCTGCCGTGAAGTGTTCCCCGATACCACAATATTGCGGCCCTCAATAGCCTCGCGGGTTTCGGCTCAAGGTTAAAAATTCACGTTTTGAATCGCGATGCCCACCCGTAGTCGATTTGAATTTAATGCGCGGTTTCGTGTAATTATTCCCAGTTAAGTAACTGGGAATAATTACACGTGTGCAATCTGTTTGTAGGCCAAACAAGACTCTACTCCGTTCGTCTCTTACAAACACGAACAGATGGACATGATCGGTGCATCTAACAAAGTCAGAATGAACGAGAGAACCCAGAGACGGTTTCATCTAGACACGAAAGCCGTCTTTAGACGTAAGCAGAGGACATATAGAAAATGGAGAAGATCAAGAAACAGTACAGACCACGAAACCTTTAAAAGAGAGAGAGCTCACTCCATGCGCCTCAAGAGACGAGCACATCAAAAGTACATCTTGTCCCAAATTATGATGCCCCGGAGAATTTCCTCGAAATACAACAATCACTTTAACATAGAAGGAAAGCTATTTGAGGAGTGGACGCGCATATCTTTTGTCCATCCGGATGCGACCAAAGGAACTGCAATCCTGCCTAGTCTAACTGGGAAAACCCTAAGTTCTGTGGATGATATAATAGTTACTAAGCAACAGCTCACTGACGTGATGAATGGCCTGCCCAACAAGGCTACAACTAGACCTGACGGCTTTTCCACCGTTTATGGTCAAGATGTGCTCTGTGTACATTGTGGATCTCCTCCTTAACATCTTCCGGAAGATTCTAAAGACAGATGCCATATCTGAACTCTTGAAATCTTATTATGTCAAAGTACTCCGTAAAATTGGAACCCCCAAGACTGCTAAAGACTTCCGTCCAATTGCCACAGGATGTACTTTATTAAAAGTTTTTCAAAAACTAATACATCCAATAATTATCCAAGAGTGTTTTTCTCAACGACCACCTTACCTCCACACAGTCCTACACCACAGGTCCACGACCTGAAATCTCCTCGACACTCTCTTCAGAGCACAAAAGGCCCTGAATGACAGAGCTCAACTGGACATTATCCTTTTTGATATTAAATGTGCTTAAGATACTGTGTCAATCCCTACCATTTTACACATCCTAAAAGAATATTTCAAGGCATCGAACCAAATAGTCAGCATTCTGGAGTCTTTACTACACCGGAGAGAGCTAATTATAGAAAATGGATCTCACCAAAAACTATTTATGCAACGAGGGGGGCGCCTCGGGGTGGGGTGATGCCGACCGCTCTCTTTGCAATTTTTCTTGAACCATTCCTCGCTGCTCATCCAAATTTCTGCTCCTTCGCCGATGATTTAATTTATTTCAGAAGACCCCAAACAGATTCAAGAAATTAATAATGAAACCTCCAATCAGGAGGCTTCCTGGAAGTCAATCAGCTTATTCATCAACAACAGTATGCTTATCGTTCAAAAAGATCCACTGACCTGGCAATTGTTGACTTCTGCTCCAGGATCACGGACTGTCTTGAAATAGCACTGCAATAGCGCTGTTTCTAGACCTACCAAAAGCTTTTGACTGCATAAATCATAATATCCTACTCAACAAGCTCAACAATCTTGGCTTGAGAGGAAAAATTAACCTTCTACTTGAAAGACTACCTTACTGATAGGCCATTTGTCGTTAAAACAAACCAGTCTTTTTCAGACATTTCTTATTTCTTCAGGGGAGTACCTCAAGGCTCACTTCTCGGACCTATCCTATTTGTTCTTTACATTAATGAATTTCTCTCTCATCTTCCATCTTCCCACCTAGTAGCGTATGCCGATGACATTTCCATTCTAATCACTGATAAAGACCCTAACCAACTTCAATGCAAGATCTCTGCCCTGCTCTCTGAAATGCATCGTTGGCTTCAAAAGAATCAGCTGATACTAAACCCAGAAAAATCCAAATATATGGTGTTGAGGACGAAAAATAAACCATTAAATATTGATTTAGAATTAACATACAAAGGAAAACAACTGGAAAGGGTGAATGATACCAAGTTTCTAGGAATCTGGCTAGATGACAAGCTGAGTTGGGATAAACAAATGATCACCTTACGAAAGAAGACTTCGTCAATAGCAGGAATACTCTCCCGAGCCTCTGCCTGGGCACCTCCTTCCCTTCTCAGACTAGTATTCCTTTCCTTAATACAGCCTCACTTCACATATGGAATCATCTCATGGGGTACGACCAGTCAATATAACCTTACAAGAATCAATTCAATTGTCAATCGATGTGTTCGTTCAATTTTGGGCCTTCCCTGGAATGCATCGGTGACTTCGAGGTATAAGGAAGCGAGACTCTTAAGCATCTACCAACTGATACAAAAAGCTGAGGCGGTCTTTGCCTACAATGCTTTGAAAACACCGAACTTTCCTCCTCTCTTCAGATCCTTTTTTATAACAATAGAAGAAGGAGGAATAACATATAATTTAAGAAATGAAGCGAACCTGAAGGTTCCGCTTTTTAGAAAAGCCAGAGGTCAGAAAAATATAAAATACAGAGGCGCAAAAACCTGGAATAATCTTCCTGAAAACATCAAAAATGCCATTTGACTAAACAAGTTCAAGAAGCTCCTAACTGAACACATCACCAGGGATATCTGATCTAAATCACCTTCCACTCAACTCCTGAACTTTCCACAATGCATACCAGTTTGGAAATTATGCAAACAAGTTGAAGGAATAGCTGTCAAAAAGCTTGAAACCCTGTACGCAATTATTTCATATTTTTTTCTTTCATACTTGTTATTGTAAAAGTACTCGCAATGTAATTATAAGTATGTACTGTAGTTAACCACGCGACATGTGTGGTTGGTTTATGTAGTCTCTGTAATGGAATGTAGAAACATGTCCGATTCATGATGTATCTGTTTTTATTGTTATCTTTTTCAAAGGGAATACCCCCTAAAAAGCCTCTGGCTTATGTGTTCTCCCTCCCTTCTTGCTGTTATCTCGCAACAACTGTAACACAAAATAGGGATAAATAAATTATCAATCAAATTCAACAATTAATAGATTATTTACAGCCAGCTCAACTGGACTCCAACTAAACAATCCGAAGTCAGCCCACATGACAATTACGAAGAGGAAGTTCAGGAATGACATCCGAGTTGTAGTTAATGGCTAGACGATTCCAAAAGTATCATCGCATACTGACCTAGGGTTAAAGTGGGATGAAGATTTAAATTTCAGAGATAACTTCCTGAAGACAAAGAAGAAGACCTATGCTGCATTCTGGGCTATCCGCCAGGAGCTCGTAGGCTGCCACAACATCAATCTGCTTTGTCAATACATTGATCGGTGTCTGACTCCTATAATCATCTGAAATGTGGTCCTGAGTACGTGCGTCTCTGCGTAGCAGATTCTTGGCGATGGAATACTGGATTGTGGGTTGGCCGAACCGTCTGGAAGGGAACCGTTCACCCTCTCGAAATGTATTCTAGTCAATCTAGGCATGACCCCCAGGAAGCTCACTGTTGTCAGAAAAAAAACCTGTCCACATTCTCCAAGCTGCTAATCCGTCAGATTGATGCCTCATCGATAGAAGATATCTCATTTCCCAAAGCAAGCAACAGAAACCACCAAAGCGGGAAACGTCAGCTCACTATCCTGGACTCCTTAAAAGGAATATTCCCGTGTAATGTGATTCAACAGTTCAACACCTTCTCCCTAGATCCAAATAAGTTTGGAGCAAATAGAAGATACAGATGGATGAAATCTGGACCAAATCACCAGAATTACTATAAAATGTGAGCTTTATTTAAATGAGAAATGTAAATAATTGATGCAAAAATATATTGTAAAAGCAAAAAAATTGTAATGAGAGAAGAAATGAAATGTAGGACAACCTCTCTTTGTAATTAATATATTAATTTAATCTCAATTTTATTTTAAAGTTACCGCTATTAAGTGAATATAATTTTCTAAACAGCGTCATTTTAAATATCAAATATTTGTATTTAAAATATATATATATATATATTTGTACAGCCTTCTAAGCCCACTGGCTGTTCGGGGGTGAACCTAACGATTAATAAACAGATAATAATGTTTGATTGGGTCAATAATGTAGCGCTGTGTTCACTTACGAGGGTTAGAAATACTTATTTTGATTATTTATTTACAAAACAGCAAACAAACAGAAAATAGAGTTAGGCAGCTGCAAAGCAGAGACTGGAATTCAAATTTCATCAGGTAAAAAACGAGGAAAGTACATAAATGAAGGAATAAGCGATTTAAAGGCTCAGGTAAGTGGTGCGGTTGGAGATTTCAGTTGCCTCTTGAAGTGTCCAGGAGTATCCAACATCTCCAAGTTTGCTTTGTTAATTGATCTTGCAGTCCTCTTGTTGTAATATCCATAATTAGTTCTAGCGTAGGATGGTTTAAGCAGTGGATGGTTTCTTAAGGCTCTTTTCGGCGCGTTGAAGTTAATTCGTGAGACGAGGTGAGTGAGGACATTATGGTGTGGTACCATTTATCAGCTGGTTAAACAGGAGTAGATCGGCTTTGACTCTTCTTTCTTCCAGCTTGCAAGTCCAAAGGGTATACACCATCCTTTTTAAGATTTCTCGTTATTTTCTAATCCACTTTTGAAACAGACGTATTTCATCGCTCTTTTTTGGACATTTTTGATTTCTGGTAAGCTGCGTGTGGGGACCACAGACCTGGGAGGCATATTCTAGGGATGATGAATAGTGCCAACTGATTGAAGTTTCGGTTGATTCTTTTAAGAAATCTTAGTTTTTTTTTTAGCCGCCCTCAATGTTTGAGACATCAAAGGAGGTTCTCTGATGAAAATATGTCCCAAATTATTAGCACAACTAACTTCTTAAATCGCCTTGTAGTTAATGCAATAAGAAAAGTTAAGTTTTTTTGTATGTACACAAAAACGGTAATCACGTGAAATCACGCTTTCGTGTCTTCATTCTGAACCCGCCAATACGGATTCAATGGAAACCTTCCATCGCGTGGCTTTACAGTATTAGTTGTCGTTCGACTACTGGAGTTATTCGGGACTTTTTGAAGAAGCTGAGGACGGACGAAGACGCCTTTAAGTTCAGAGGAACGCGCGCAATGTCTTCGCTGCAAAATGAAGACGGCGAAGACTCTCTCTCCACCTATGCATAAATCTACGGAAAGGGCCTCTCCAGGCCGAGTTCGCTTGACATTCCGACTAGACTTCCCCGCAATTTGCTCGGCGATGGAAAGTTCTTCCGTCAATATTTAAAGAAACGCCGCATTCTGACAATTTGGGGGTGGACACGAAGAAGAATGCCGAGTGCAGCCCCTTCGTGGTTTCAACGGACTGCGCAAAGAATCGACGACACTGACCCCCGTCTTCCGAAGACGAGGAATTTTCAGAATTCCTGTTCGGAAGCAAGACCTGGGGGGGGGGGGGGGTGCTTAAGATGCAAATATGAACGGCGGAAGGCCATTTGTAACCCGGCAGGTGCCGCACAAAGCCTCGCTCTCACGAGGAGATTTAACCGCGCGTTACATTAAATGACGGCAATTAGCGAAGAGAGCTCGGAACTGTTTTCCGGAATGCGAAACATCCCCGACGCAGTCGAATAAGCAAATGAATGTCGCCGAAAATAAATAAAATAAATAAATTTTCTGTTTATACTCCGGGACGACCAAACGGTCAGAGGAGTTCACAAATAGACAGAATACAAGAAACAGCACCGTATTCAGTAGTCACGGGCTTGAACCCCGGTCACTCAAGGCACGTGTACTTATGCACCCGCGCGCCTGACCACTAGGCTACGGCAGAGGCGCTGAAATTTCTGCAGCGAAGATCCCCCCCCGAGGATGCGACCAATAAAGCGAATTCCGGCACCGCACACTCGACATTAACAAGAAACGCTGAATAATCCGGCAAACCAGGGGCGCTTCTTCGCTACGTTTCGAGCCCGATTCTCGCCCCTTCAACGGATGAACCAATTGACGCTCCATGCACGCCCGGAAATTAAACCGCTTCCATGTCAACGAGCGCGCGGAACACGCGATGAAACTGAAATCGTTTTTTCAGATTCGCAGATGCCTTTTGACCTCTCCACCTCGATGCGAATCCCGCGAATAACTGCGGTCTTCTTTTGAACCGCCGCTCGTGAATCCTCCCACGAGGACGAAGAGCCACTGGACATCGTCAACATACATTTCCAAAACGCAAAATACACCGAGTTGCCAAAACTGTAGGAGCACTTATGAAAACTACAGAGATGAGCGAGACGGCGTATTCTCACAACGAAAAAAGAGCGCCTAACAGCTGACCAGGTTGTCCAAAAAGTGTCCCCACAGTTGTCAAGGGATCGCCGAAAAGAACCAGAAAAGTGGTCGTCAATGGAACCCAGAAAGCCGTACGAAGAGGGAAGCACCGACAGTGGGTTCACGTTTCCTCCCTCCCACCTTTCGCGGTGAAATGACGAACAGCATATTCGTGGAGATTGCAGAGCTCCGCAGAAGCCAAATGGGTGTGCCAGTTGGGTCAGATACCATCAGTTCTGTTTTGTTCTGCCGATGGCCCAGCATCGTGGTATCTTTGCTAAACGGGCGTACACTGGGATCTCGCATAACGCGTCTTTCCAACAGCGATTCTGACCGGTTTCAGCCAATATTCATTCTTCGTTCTGTTTAGCACTTTACACGAAACCACCCACCCATTTACGAAGTGCGTCATTTACATTATTCGGACAAAGGACTGGCCCAACCAGAGCTCCAACTGAATTCGGTAGATCCACAGTGAAAGTAACTACAAAATCACCGAAGTTGCTCCATGGGGACCAACAGCAGTTACCAATGAAGGAATGGAAGAATATTTCTGTGGACTTTGGTCGCAAGATTTCGGCAAGGATCACGTGCTGCATTTTGAGCCAAAAGAGGTTCCCCGCAGTGATAAAAATCTGATCTGAAAACCGGCGTGGTTTTCGAGTGTCGCGATACTTTCGGTAACATAGTGTATATTCATTACAGCGTTGCCTTCCTTGCTTGCGTTGATAAATGCGGTAACGCCGTAAAATAGCTGTTTGGGGCCCTCCACGTGCGCAGCCAGGGACGGAAGGAGGGAGGGAGAGATGCTTCGCACGATTTACTGCTGGAATTCAGCGTGCCTCTTCGTGTGGACTCGCATTCCACCAAGATTGATATGGAATTTCTTGAGAATTAAGTCGTGCAACTCTCATGAAACTTGGGAAGTCTTCGAAAGAACCAATAATGGTGCGGAAGTCAACAAAATTGCGTCCTCATCGACACATTCGAAATTTATTGAATATTTCCGAAGGTCAATAAAACGAGAGAATTACGATTCGTTGAGAGTGGCGAAGTCGCAATTTACGGTCTCCACGCTTTATCACGTGTCCGTTGTACTGATCGGAAGGAGAAGGGGGGGGGGGGGGTTGTATGCGCTTCTACTGACCTGTCCACAGAAAGAATCTCCGGCACTTTTTAATATCGCTCATCTCGGCATTTCTTATTTGTACGATAAGGGAAATACTGAGGGCAAAGAAATCTTTCTTCAGCTGGTTCTTCGGAAACATAGACGGATGTTTCGAGCTTGAATTCATCTGCGGAAGAAGATTCTGCAAAAGACACGACTGTTCCACAATCCCATTGTCCTTGCGTCAATAGTAACCAAAAACGAATGAAATCTCGAAAGAATTAACCTTCAAAGAAATAACTCCTGCATTTCATCCTTAAAATTAAGTTTCGTTTTATTTAATTGTGAAGCATTCGAGCTTCGATTGGAATGCATTCAGGCTGAATAAGTTCGGTTTTTTGAACAAACTTCGGTCTCGTGAGTTTCCAAATGCTTTCAACTACACATTTCGAATTCATTTGACCAAGAGACAGATGCGACTTACTTAAAGGACCTTTCCCTTAACTGTGTTATGATGGAAAAGGGATCAGTTGAGTCGGGTGGTTGTTGAAGAGTTAAGTGCATCAACAATTTAGGCCATACCACACCGAACAGAAGTGTGTAAAATGCGAGTGTTCTGTGGTCGATTTCCTGTTTGCTAGATGGAAACCCGAGTTTCCGGGAGAAAAAACCATGGTATCCTCGCCTGATGCCAACTAACTCCTACACGTTGCCCATAAAAATTCCTCATTTCGTCGACAGGATTCAAACTCGGGTCTTTTCCACCCGATATGGGAATGACGGCGATTCTACCAGATGTGCTTGGAACGAGGGCCAGATAAGTCGAAGCAATAGCCTTAAATTCAGAGTTGGCACTTGTGCAGTATCGGTAAGCCAAATGAGAAAAGGAGACCGAGTTTTTTCTGCATCAGACAAAAATAAATAAATAATAATAAAAATTCAAACAAACCAGAAAATGCACACCGTTCCTACTCCCATAAGGTAACCGTCCAATTCTGTTCTAAACTCAGTCAAACTCTGCCTCTGCCGTACTGTTGGGAGGCAACTCGATCCAATGTTCGACAATCCGTAGCGAATTTCATGAGATATCCGCTCTTCTGTTATTCCCTGAGATTTCATACTCGCGTTCTCTTGTTCTCGTCTGAACCCACGAGGGACTACAGACCTTCCTCATTCATTTTACTCAATCCCTTCGGTGCTTTATACAATCCCGTTACACGTATAATGGTCAAACTTTGCCGATTACTCCTAAGCCGTTTTTCATATATGAACCACTTTGCCCACGTCACTGATCTGGTCTCCTCCTTTGTACCCTCTCCAAAAATTCTCTATTTTTTAAATGATCTGAATTCCAAATGTGGTCTAATCACTGTTTTGCATATAAACATAATAAAAACGTCTTTTCCGCACAGGTCCTAGAAAGATGGACAGAACAAGCCACTGTGTACTTTCCTAGCCCCTGCTTGCATTGCACGAAAACTTTTCAGTCAAACTGAATCATAACTCCTGTCTTTTTTCCTCCCAGATGCCAAACTTTTATATTCACTGTAGTTACCATTTTTCGGACTACGTATGCAACTGATCCAAGTCCTTTGGAAGTAACATGGCTGGGCTCGAACTGTTAGCTTTCCTTCCCAACCACAGGTCATCAGCAAATTTCCACAATCTCCTTTGGATACCGTCGTCAATATCATTTTTGAAAATCAGAAATAAGAGGTAACCCATTACCGATCCCACAGGATCTCCCACTTGTTACGCTGGTCCATCCCAAAGACTGAAAATTTATGGCAACTTTCCTGCCCGCAATCCAGAAAACTCACCAGTAAATCCAGCTTCTTCCAGTTTATCTGGAGCGACCAAAAAGCTTTACTGAAGTCTACATATGTAACGTCAAAATTGTTACCTGCACCCAAACTGTTTAATAACAACATCACAGTAATTTGTCGGGTTGATCATGCACAACGTCCCCATGCTTGGATGTATTCGGGTTGTCACTGTTGTCTAAATGACCTCCTTAACCACTGACTCTTCTCTACCACAGAAGTCAAACTCGTTCGTCTGTAATTACCAACTCTTTAGCAGTCTCCAGTCCTAAACTTGAAGCTCCTCTATCGGATCAACGGGACCGCCCGACCTGATTCTGTTTCTGGAAACATTATCAACAGCCTCAAGAATCTGATTACATACTTGGCACAGTTCTCTCTTAAGATAAATCCAAAAAAATCTGCACAAATGGTATTTTCCCTCAAATCAAACCCAACGCAACTAAACCTGGAAATCCACGGAACCCCCATCACCCCAGTCATCAAGCACAAAGATCTCGGCGTTATATTCGACCCTAAACTCAGTTTCAAACACCATGTTGCAGACATTCACAACAAGGTCTGCAGAGCAAGATGGCTTGCCAAACAACACCTCCTTCGTGTCACAGAGCCTGAGTACACGCTCCAATACATATACCGGTTTCTGCAGCCAGTCATCACCTACGGGTCAGAAATCTGGGCGTCGGCAACGAAAACCACGCTAAAAACCATCGCATCTGATGAGTACTGGCTTATTCGGTGGGTCCTCTTCAAGCATAAACTGCCACCACTCACACATACTTCAGATATCACCCAACTTCTAAATTACAGAAAAGTCTCCAAACGGATATTTGCCCTCCGCTTGCTTGTGACAATTAAAATGATAGCGGGTGAAGTCAATACGCCAAATTTCTGGCAGATGTGCAATTGGAGGATCCCACCAAAACCCTTAAGAGCTCTCCCCTCTCTGCAGGCTGTGGCGTGGAGGCTCAGAATAGGGGATAGATTCGTGCCCATGGAGATGCTCCACAATGTCCAGGAGATGGATGTGGACTACAAAAAGTTCATAGAGGACAAACCGTACAGAAGACGCATCATCAGGGACCAGCTTTCGTCTTCAACCGAGTGACTGTCATCGTCCTTTCATGTGTCTTCATTTCACATGTTAATATTAATTTTATATGTAAAATATGTAATTATACGTTTTATGTCCTAATACATGTTTTCAGTAATTTTTCCTGTATAAGTTATTTAATGTTAAACCCCTAGCATTGTCGCTGTTGTGGGTATTATTGCATCAGGCAATCATGGAACCAATCACTGCCTGCAATAAAGATATATATATAAAGAAGATCCGATACTTTCATTTGCGGCCTTTTTAATTGTAGCTGAGTATATACGCGGCTTCCCTGGAGCCTTTCCTTCCTTTAACCTCAATTTCCCTTCTTACAAACGTTTCTCTTTGATCACTGTATCACTTATCTTATAGCAATGACTCCCTAATATCGCCAGAAATTCAAACTTGTTTTCGAATGGAACCACTTTTAGTATCGTTGAGAAATATCCATTCAACTCATTTGTTATTTCTGTGGATCTTCCACTGCAGCCAATTAAGGGACCTTTTGGATTTACTACTTTTCACATTGGTGTATGAGAAGAACACCCTAGCCCGTTCTTAGCCCTGATTCAGCAGTGATCTTTCGTCATCAGCTTTCACCCAACTTGCCCTCTAATAGGCGTTCGCACATTCTCTTATGCAAATGGAATCACACGCTTTTAACTGACTCATGACAGTTAAAGACCCTTAATGTCGCTTGTTATCCATTTATTTTTTATTTTATTTTTATTTTATTTTATTTTATTAATAAACTTTACGGAAATTGAATATTCGTGCAAAATCGGCTGGGACTTTGACAATAAATCCCGTGAATTTTCTCACAGCGTATTTGTATCCCGATTGTATCTCTCTCTCCAGCTAATCGAACCCGAGAAATTTCTTACGAGATTGCAGTCCTCTCTTTTAATTGAAGCTCTCGCCTCTACTTAAATTGGGTTTCTTCAGATGCAATCCATTTATGAGATTGTGGTCACTTCCTGTGCCTACTAGCGCCCACCCCGTCAAGATTTTGAAACAGTTAGGCTCCTTTAGGGAACTGAATCCAGGATATCGGAGACCCTTATTTTCTGTCACGATCTTCAGAGTCATTTAGCATCTTAGGAGCATGACATACCGATTATCATTTCTGAGCGGCAACTCGTGTCTCAGCAAACCCAACCACATCGGCATCAGTTGACTCGATGGAAGCTCAAATTCATTTAATCCGTTTCCAGTAATCCTGGAAAACGCTTTTTTTAAATATTTCTCAAATTATTTTGCAACACGAAATTAGGTTCCAGACGCAGGCGAGTCTCATGGTTCGTACTCTTTGTACTGATTATCGTTGTTATTTTAAAAAGAGGGAAGGAACAACAGAAGTTTCATCGGCGAGCTCAGGTTAGAAATTCATTCAAAAAAGGGATTTGCGAAGTCTCCCAAAAATGTCAACAAGACGCATTCTTAATCTTGCCGATAAACAAGTTCCCGCTTTGTACGTCTTCCTGATAGAAGATGCGAAATTATAAACATTTCAGGGGGGAGGCAGTAAGACCTAGTCGGTAAAACCGACTGAACTGCTCCCGAGGATAAATGGAATTAGTTTCCAACTTCGCGCAGTTGCGCAAGGAGACGACGGTGTTTGCGTAATCTGGAACGCAAACAGAAGCTATTTTGCAATTTAATCAGTTTGCGATGAGCAACGAACAACAAAGATTCGAAAGCACGCTTCAATAGACTTCCGTGGACCAAGATTTTCTCTAATTCATCTGCCCGAACATCCGTCGAGTCTGAAAGCTGTAAATGCGTCGGAAATCAACGGGCACGAAATGCGAATGAACTCTACAGAGGAAGCATTCCACCGAGGATTGCCGATACAATCCTCAGCGAAATGCGATCGGCAGAACTCGACGATGATCAGCAGCTACATCTTTTGTTAAAGAGGCGCAATAATTCCTTTGGCCATATTTCAATGGGATGAACTGGAGGGAAATGCGTGTACTCCATTGAAAATGGGTGCGGCTGGATCCAGATTGTCCACGCTTCTTCGGATAATTTCATTTATTTCTGATGGACAGAATGAAACGTTGGAGTTACTCTTCGGGTGGCATTTTTAAAATTCCGACAGATGGTAAGGCGTTTCTCCGTTGGGGATGCTCTCCGACGTAGGATCCGCGGTGTTTGGCACCATTTTTTTTTTGGCTACTTTTAAACGAGAACCTTAATTGTCAACCAAATGCTGAAAGCGCAGTTAAGTACGCGGGAATGAGCAGTTAATTAAGGGAGGATTTCGGATGGTGCACCACTTTGCCTTCGAGAGTGCCCTTAATTCTTTTTCCGTAATTGCGTTCGCTTAATCCTCATTTTCAACCCGAAGAGGAGCTGCAAAAGGTGACGTTTCGGATAATGAAATATTTTTAATACGTCGTTCTGGCTGCGGGGCATTCGTTGACACAGAAGAACGTGCGCGTGGACTGCTCCGAGAGTGCCGGTTCATTTCGACAGAGTCCTCGGGAATTACGGGATGAGAATTTAATTAAACAATTAATTAAGAAACTTATTATATTCCGCTCGATGAGCTGGCTAATTAATTTTTGGGTCCACAATTATGGCTTTAAAAGGGGCCGCGCAACCCCCCAGAGAAGAGGGTTGGCCCACGAAATATCGAATTTGCGAGCGAATGTCCACACGGGGAAATGCACGAATCCGAACAGATTGAATCTCTGCCTCGATGCTGATCGTAATTCAGCGGGGGTTTCTCTCCTCTCCGTTTAATCCAAAGGGGGAGGGGGAGCGACGGATAATTAAAGGAATATTACTGTCGTTCCTCGTGCTCTGCCACTGAGTAAAACGCAGTTCTTTTCTTTATCGGTAATGTCTGCCATTTCTCACGTTATCAGCTGGAGCAGACGCCTTAAATTAAGAAAAATTCGAGGCTAATTTTTAAGACGTCTTAATTAAAAATCCGCTAATTCTGATTAAGAAAAATCAGATCACCGGTTCTCATCTTCCACTCTAAACAACTGGCTGCTGAGGAAAGCGTCGGTGATTTAGCAGTGGATCGCCATTTCGCCCCCCCCCCAACACTTCTCCCTTCCCTGTCCACCTCGTATCCCCGTGAAGAACAGTGCCACTGCAAAAAGTGGCCAAAAATGTGATTGATGTAGGTTTGTGTGTATTATGCGTGTGTTCTGTTCTGGTTGCTTGGCTACCCAGAAGCATCAGTCGCCTGGACTCCGAGCCACTCGGCAATCAAATCCCAACACTTCAAGCCCACTTGGACCTTGGAGAGAGACCTTCGGTGAAATACATTTCCACCAAGTTGAAGCCGCAAAACCTTTGATGGATCGCGAGGGAGGTCTTCACACCCTTCAGCAACACGAACCAATTGATCGCTCAGCTGGTCTTTACGGCGTACAAGAATGGACCGTAGCTGCATCGTCGGCACTGAAGCCCACCTTTCCGAACTACAACCTGTTTGAAGCAAAAATCTAAAAACAACCACCAAAGTTGACTTTCCTCCCGGCTCAAAGCGTACACTGGAATCGTTCGGGTTATAAACTTTAGGACACAACGGCAATTTTTTCGCACTCAGTTAACGATTCAATAGTTTGCGTGTCAAGGACACGGTGGTTCCTTTCTTCCAAATCTTGTTGTCCCTGATGCAAACATCCTTTTTGAGGCCACGCGGGTTATTGGAGAGGTGTATTCTGCGAGCTAAATTTGTGAAATCAAGTCACACGTTTGTGACGAGTTGTGTTTACACACTGTCTCGGCTCTCCGAGGATCGCTTTCCTAAGGTCACCTCGTTAAGCAGTCGGCAAGCCTAACTTGTTTCAGCCGAAATTCTTGCAGTTTTCGGACGGAGGAACACCAATATGAAGAGCAGCTGCAAAGCAAAACTGGAATGAGAATTAAATCCCATCGAGCCCACTCTTTGTTAGATCGACATCGGCCGTTCGTTTAGCTCAGAAGTGGTAAAGGAATGGCATCGAGTGCGAACCTGTGGAAACACGCAGATCTAGTAACGCATTGCGATTTCAACTGAGTCCCATAGCAACAACACTTTTCTCACACAGCGAATTTCAAATCAAATATTTATGCCTTCGAAATAATCTCCCCCCCCCCACTACTTCTCGGGACTGCGGATCACTTTTTCACCGTTTCACAATAACCCTCTTCTGCTCGAGATGACATGGGTCACTTTCCGTTTGCAACATCAAACTGATTCTCTTCTTGAGCAAACTCTTTGCTTCAGTTCTCGTCATAGAATATTTCTTACTGCACTGCCCGTCCCTCGTATTGAACATGATTTAGCAGTCCTGCGTTCTCTCTTCTTCGGGTAATAATCGAACACCAAACTGATTAAACGCTGCACCCACCTTTGGATAACAATTCGCTCTTTATTCTGTTCATTAAGCCCTCAACGTGTTTCTGTAAAGAATTACAGAAACACGTTGAGGAGGCTTCTGTGTTTCTGCAATTCTTTACAGAAACAGCCAGTTGTTCGTGTTTTTATCGACCTTCTCATCAGAGTTAAGCCTGTAAATGAAAAATACGAAAATAAACAATTTCCACAGCAGTCTGTTTCCCCATCTCATTTAACTCCTCTCTTCTCCGGATCCTCCGAGTAAACGGGTTGCTATCTACCAACGCAATCTTTGCCACTTGAGAAAGGCTACGACCCTGATGACTTTCAGATCATCTCCCTCATGGCAGATTGATGCACATGACTTGAAAATCCCCCGTAAAATTGTTTATACTTTGGTAAGGTCTGTGCGGTCGTGCCCCAAGTACAAATATATATATATTTTTTTCCTTTAGGAAACGGGTCATCTATCCTGCTCTTCACAGCTCCAGATGAGGCCCAATCATCTGAATCTACAAACGAATTCCCCTTTAGACGTTTTTGGGTTGCGTGGAACGGAGAGAAAACTATCAGCAAACAGCAACCTTCCCACCCCATTCCTCGTCCAATAAGTAATCATTTTAGCCTCAAGAACCGGTAGAAGATAGCGACGTAAACAACGTTGCAGGTGGACTTTCGCCAACCTTGTCTGCCTTAGAGATGTTTCCGGAAAACATGGACCATTTCAACAATCTGAAAATTGAAAAGATATTCCTTGGCTAAATGCCTAAAAGAGTCTGAAGGAGTTTGTTTATGCGTGTGGGTAATGCGCAAATGGTAATGAAAGTGTCCTCGAAACGATGGGCGGTTGGTGAGTAACTTCATTCATTCGCCTTAACACCCATCTTTTAATCCAGTTGGGAAGCGGATGGTGAAGACCAGAAAACAGCACCGTCCCTCGAAATGAGCACAACAGTCTTGTGAAGTATGCAATTGCTAGCTGAAGTTGTGAAAGAGCAATCGTCATTAATAAGGAAGAAGCAAGGTGAGGAAGGCCTTCTTCCATTGGGTAACCTCTTTTCGTTCTTTCACGAAATAATTCCGAGCGACATCTCCGATAGCTCGTGGGGGAAACCGGTGTGCCGCGGAACAGTAGAATAGGGCCAACGCCTTCGTTTTCTTTCAAGTCCAGCAGAATGAGGTGGGGTTCGAAGCACGGGGAGGGGGGGTGTCTTTGTGTGGGTAGATCGCGTAAACTTTGAAGACACGGGCGAAAGGAATGCAATGTGGAACCAAAGCGGTTGCCCATCCGGGAAAGCACAATTTTAGACGAAATTCAGTTTAGTGCGGCACAGAAGTCACCCGAAACTAACGATCCGAATCTGCCCCTCCCCGTGTTCGTCATAAAAGAGACGAACGTGCAGCTCATCTGGGAAAAAATAATTGCGCTTGGGGGATAAAAGCGCGTTTTTACCTTAATTATTGCGCGCAGCTAAAGTTAATGAGAAAACCCCGAGTGGAAAGTGCGAAGTTCCCGGAAACAAGTTCCAGTGAGTTCCATTATGCAAATGAGGGCACTTTCTCCCGCTGTGTTGACTGACGAGGAATGCAACACGACCCCTATTCGAAGTTCACGTTGGCGCATTTGCCTACCGATGTGCCACAGTCAGAAACCACACGGAACATCGCAACCAACTCCCTCCCCCTCTGAGGATTGTGAGGGGAACACACGGCGGTCGAAGAAATCTCAATTCCCGGAGGAAAATTGATCTCAGTTCGAGTGTACGTCAGAGGATCGCGGCGAGTCACAGAAATCCACTTTTCATTTATTCACACAAACACAATCTCAACATTTATGCACATCAAATTATAGACAAGATGTATTTACGTATATTTAAATACTCTATCTTTAAACATGTGTGTGTGTGCGAATGTGTTCTTGAATCTGGGTGGCTCCTAGGCATAAACCCATCTCCACCTGCGATGGTGTAGAACTTCTCCAGAGCGGGCCTGGAAAACTTTTTATTAAAGATAAACTTGTCTCACCGCGTGTTCTTTTTTATTATTATTATTATCTTTATTTCTCCTAGGAGACACCCGGTTACAGCCATTGACTAGGGGGTGTAGATACATATTCTGTTATGCAACAGAGAGTTCTCTTGTTGTGTTATTTGTGTCAGGCCACATTTCCACCAGGGAGCAGCTGTCACCTGGGTAGCTGCTGTCTAGTGCCCATCCCTAGGCACGAGGTGCCAGTAATTCTACTTCCGGGTTGCCCATTCTAGGGATTCAGCAAAAAAAAAAAGTGGCCAATACTCCGGAGGGCACAACTACAAACTTCAAGTTGAATCCCCCAGGGTCCAGTGTTATAACCCCAAAAATCACAGTTCAACTGAATATCACTTCATTCGAAAACAAATTTAGTATGCTGTCTCACAAGCACTGGAACATCAAAGTCCAATAAAGATACCATCCAGCAATTGTTCAACTGTCCACCATGGAAAACAGAACCACTAGAGCACCAGACCCGACACAATGAATCACGTTCAGCACCCCAAAATCCAGAAGTATTCTTGATCGCAGCACAAAAGGCAACTAACCAGAGCACTAGACCCAACACTATGAGTCAGGTCCAGCACTCCAGCCACAGTCTGAATCGACTAGGTGAAGGAAACGTTCTCCCAAATGCCAGATTCGATCCATGAAGGACAGATCAACGAGCAGCGAGGCACGGTCGAATGAGGCAACCACCAATAAAAAAAAAAAAAGTGGTTTTGCAGTCCAGTTGGACCACCCACTAGTTGCAAACCTTTGTACAATTAATCATTTCGCCAGTGAATATAAGCCCGACCGCATTTATTCATTCCCTCGGCGCCATGGTGATAAGTACACGTGCCTTTTTGAGTAACGGGGATTCGAGCCTGTGACTGCTAAATACGGTGCTGTTTCTTGCATTCTCTCTGTGTTGAACTCCTCTGACAGTGCGATTGTACCGGAGTATAAACGGAAAATGTATCTTTGAAAGCAGTCCCTTTTTATTATTGGACCTCCCCCGAACAATAACCCGATTTCAATTTCCCCCAATGTTCCGCGCGCACGTTAATCACCAAAAGACATCACGTGACAAAGACAATGGATCCGGAATTTCGACTGGAACTGAGAGCTGTAACGAGCGAGTTGCGTAACCGCGAAAGCGGCAGTTGTTGACCTCAAAGGACGACCTCATTAATGTCGCCACACAAGATCAAGTTGTCCCCCCTATTATTCCGAAAACAAAGTTTTCTTCTCGATTTCCCACAATTTTCTGTTCAAATTTAATTTGACCGTTAATTCGCAATGAAGCCATTAGAGCGATCTTGGCTCGCGCCTCTAATTAGCCTCGAGAGCGATCGCGTGGCAGTACACCGCTACAACCCCCGATAACAAATGCGCTCGCACCGCTGTAGGGGAAGAGGGAAGAAAAGCCCTTCTTGTACTGTCGGTAGCAGACGCGAAAACGACAACCCCCTCTCCCACCCCGTTTAAATCCCTCACGACAGCTGCAAAACAGCCGATTTCATCCACGTGCAAAGTCCACGTGCCCGATACGCTGCGGCAGAGTATTGTCGCAAGGCTGGGGACGGAAAGTAAAGTCAAGGACATGGGGGTGGAAGGGAGGGGGGAGATCTCATAACGGCAATGAAACGAGCAAAGCAAGACAGTTTTCGGCGCGATAACAAATAAGAATGCAAAGAGGGCTGCCTTATTTGTAAATGTTTATATGATGAGAAGAGTGCCACCTGCTGGCAGTCCTATTCATTTTGACGCCGCGTGTCCTGTTTGGGTATTTTGCGTGTAGGTCTATACAATTAGGGCACTGTTCTGCGGTTCCTTTGAAATGTTCCCAGGATGGACCGACCTTAAATGGTTTCCTTGGGGCGACGGGGAGAGGGATTCAAGTCAATGGAAGGAATGCTGGGATACTGCGTGTTATCATCGGGCGGTGTGCAGGATCTCTTCCAGAAATACCTCATTTTAAGAAGACACCATCGAGATACGGCGAAGACGAAAATTCAGTGGAAACTGCGTGGAAAGGTGGCGAAACATGTTACAGCGCGGCAATACTTTGCAGAGCGCGGACAGCTGGAAATGATCGAAATGTAACCGATAACCCTCGCAGAACTGCAACAAAATTAAAAAAAAAGGCAAAAGAATTGCCAACAAAAAAATCTACACACATAAAATGACCCAGAAGACTTGAGGACTGCGCTAAAGCCAAGTTCAAAACACCCCTTGAGGAAAATCAAGTTAATATATCTATTTCAGAGAATCATGGTGAAAGAGGATTTCCCGAAGCTGGGGAAAAGCTACTGCGTAAAACCCAACCCCAAAATAAAAAAAAAACCTAAATCGGTAAAAGACTTCAGACCAATCGCTGTTGGATGCTCTTTGCAAAAAAATCTTCGAAAAAACAATTGTGGACATCATTATCCAACATTGCTTCAAACACAGACCTGAATACCTGCACTCAGTACTTCCTCAGAGATCGGCCATCACCAACCTCATGGGAGCACTACTAAGGATCCAGCAAGCGCTAAATAACAAGCAGCAACTGGATCTCGTTTTTCTAGATGTGGCAGCCGCCTTCGACAACATATCCATCCCAGCTCTAATAGTTATTCTGAGGGACACTTCCTCATTATAGGAAATGTCCTCCATTTTTTAACGAACACTCTTCTGCGCAGACAAATCACAGTAACAAACGGGAATGTGTGCACTACATACCAAGTCGATAAAAGAGTCCCACAAGGCGGCGTATTGTCCGCCACACTCTTTGCCACAGCCCTCGAACCCTTCTTAGCTCAAAACAGGAAGCAATTCATCACATATGCAGACGATATGAAATGTTTTATTACCTCAGAAGACCAAAAATCTGCCAACTACTGCAACCAAATGGCCAACGCCAAAATAAAAGAACTACAAAAATACCTGGACTATCCGGGCTACACCTAAATGAAGACAAGACTGCCCAAAAGACCTTCACAAATAAAATAAATCCAAACAAAATAAGAATATACGTGAACGACATCCTTGTCCAAAATGTTCAGTCACACGTTGATCTTGGACTCAAGTGGGACGAAGGACTGAACTTCCTTCCGCACTACGCTTATATCCGTAGGAAAACATACGCGGCGCTCTGGACAACCAGGCAGGAGCTCGCTGGTATTAGAAACCCCAATTTAATGATTCAGTATATTAATAGATGTGTTATCCCTATTACTCTATACGCGTCACAAATCCGGTCTTCAGTTCCCAAAAGCACTATCGAGGCTTTTCTGGAATAGAATACTGGCTCTTGAGATGGCTGAACAGAATTTCAGCTTAGCCTTTTACCATCTCAACAGCTATACTATACTCCCATTTAGAAGTCACTCCTTGGACACAAACGATCACTACAAAGAATATGACGACACTTTGCTCAGATCTTAACTGGACGGCTGGATTCACCGAAAGCCCGACAGTGAACAGTAACACCAGGAGAAAAACAAAGACTAGTTGCAGGTAAGGAACAGCAACTCAAGCCCGCACTTACGCAGTTGGATAGTCTGCGAAGATTCTTTCCAGCAAACACTCTAAAGCTCTTTAGAAGTAATGATACTCTATAAGAATAATTTCTCATTAATTAAAAACCATGAGTCACACTCGGAAAATTTTGAAGCCGTCTCAGCAACCTTCAGAGAAGGTACAAAGAATGTACAAATTTGTGTTCTGTACCTTCCACCCAACCATGACAGCGAAGCCAGAAATGAACTCCTTACTTGGCTCGTTGCAAACTTGAACCCAAATATAGAATCTATCGTGATGGGAGATTGGAACATGCCTCTTCCTAAGCACAAAGACGCAAAGAGCGAATTGGATGATATATGGAAACCCTCTCGATGAAACAACTTGTAAAGCCCCTCACAAGAGGCACACAGCGCCTTGACCTGTTATACTACAATACTGTAGACATCACATTACCTGAAAGTACCACTCGCTTCGCTTCTGATCACATCCCTCTCTTAATCCAACCAACCTGAGAAGTCAAGCTTGCAGTCAAAAAGAGAACTGGAGGTGGGAAAACAACGCTGATGTTATCTTCTCAACCAAGTATATAAAACCAAACGTAATTTTGAAACGGCTCGCGAATTTCAACTGGCAAAATCTCTTCCAACTCCCCGTAGACGATGCCTCAGAAGCACTTTCGAATAAACTTCACTTTATTGCTCTTGAGGGGGCATCAAAACGCATTAAAATCTCCGATCATGCAAATTCGTGGTTTATTCCACAAGTAAAATATGCTTTCAAGAACAAACAAACTCTTCAGAAAATGGAAAAAAAACTGAACACCCACCTAATTATATTCGATATAAAGAAGCTCGAAGACGGTTCATTCGATTGAAACGTCAAGCTCACTATGACATGGTGCGATCACAATTAAAGATGTTTGTTCTTTTAGTTTTTATGAGCATTAGCAACTAAGGCCATATTGCTTCGGTAATATGCGGTGGTCATTCCCCGACCTTTCTGCATCCTCCGTATTTGGTGGTGACGGGCTCAAACCCCGCCCTTATCAAGAAGCGTGTGCTGCTCCTTCCCACCTGGCTACGGAGGCGCCTACATTTAAAGAAAGGAAGCAGAATATATAATAAGAAAAGGAGTACGGATATAATGCCCGAGCACATCTTCTCAGAATGGACCCAAGCCACCTTTGGAACTCCTCTGGCAGAAAATCAAGTTGAAAGTGAAGTCAGCACAGAGAAAATACGTACTTCGTTAAACCTGTTCCCAAAAATAACAATCCTAAATCCGCCAAAGACTACAGGCCTATTGCAATTGGATGTTCGTCGTTTCAAAAAATATTTGAGAAATCCATTTTAAATACCATCAACCATCACTGCTTCGGGCATAGACCGGAGTACCTTCATTCGGTCATCCCACAAAGATCTACTACCAGCACACCAATCTCATAGAGACTATTTCGAATCCAACACGCCCTTAACTTCAGACAGCAATTAGACATTGTCTTCTTAGACGTTGCACCCGCTTTCGACAGTATATCCATCTCGGTTATTACTACCATCTTGGAGGAATATTTCCATATAACTGGGAATGTCTTAGCTATAATAACGAGTTCTTTGAGGAAGAGACACATCACTGCCATACATGGAATTTCCAAAGAGACCCTCCAAGTCAACAGGGGAGTCCCACAAAGTGGTGTCCTCTCTGCTACTCTCTTTGCAGCACCACTGCATCCTTTCCTGACCCGAAATCAAAAACAATTTGTCGTATATGCAGACGACTTGAAATTTTTCATCCCTTCGATCGACCAAAACACATCCTTACAACGCAACAACGAAGCAAACTCCAAAATCGCCGAGTTGCAAGAATACTTTAATTGCACGGGACTTCGACTAAAC
>NC_143576.1:4846884-4888686 GCF_048544385.1 Mastigoproctus giganteus | reverse complement strand
GACGGACTTATAATGTGAATCTGGAGCTGATGACCAGATTTGCGAGGCGTACATTGCAATTGGCAGGACACACATTAAAATGTATTTGGTCGCTAGCTGAGGATCCCTAATTCCTACCAGTTCCTGTCTAGTAGCCCATAAAGCGGCGAATATTTTTGTCTTCATATGGGCGAAGTGTTGAGCAAAGGTGAGTCTGTCATCCCATTTAAGACCCAGGTCCAGGTGAGAATGCACTTTTTCCACACTAGCCCCGTTCACAGAGATCGAGATGTCATTTTTATTCTGCTTGTAAGTTATGGTCATTTGGGCAGACTTCTGTGCATTAATACGGAGCCCGATGCAATCCAGGTAGCTCTCAAATTCTCGGATTGTGCTATTTGCCATCTGACAAATACCTTCTGCTGATTCATGGTCTTTGGAAGTGATGAAGAATTTTACATCGTCAGCATATGTTATAAAATTGTAGTACCGTGCAAGAAACGGCTCCAGGGCGGCCGCGAAGAGAGTAGCCGAAAGAACTCCCCCTTGAGGCACTCCTTGCGAGATGGTAAAGCAAGATTGTAGCTTTTGGTGCTTAACAATAAATTTCCTATGTTCTAGCAGGCTGCTTATTATAGTTAACAGATTTCCTCTTACATTAAAATAATTCTTTAAAATCGCAATGAGCGCTGGAATTGAGACGTTGTCGTAGGCTGCGGAGATATCCAAAAAAATAATATCAATTTGCTTTTTCTCATTTAGTGCTTTCTGCACGCGAAAAAGGGTTTCCAGTAAGTTTGTTATTGTTGATCTACCCGAAATAACTGAGTGCAAATGTGGTGGTCTATGGCTGAAGCAGTGTTGATTGATGGTGGAAGAAGCGCCTTTTCGAATACCTTCTGTAGCGTGCAACTAACAGAAATTGGTCTGTAATCCTTAGCCAATTTTGGGTGTTTAATCTCTTGGTTTTGGGGTTACAATGTAATTTTTCCAGCTTGCGGGAAAGCTCCTGACCTAATGATTTCCTGATAGATGTGCAGATAATAGATCTATTATAAATGGAGCTACTTATCTTAAGGATGAACATTGGAAATTTGTCTGGTCCAACAGTGGCCCTTTATTGGCAGATCGTTGATTGCTTTCATTACGCTCTCTTTGGTGATTTGTATTTCACTCAATGGAGGTCTTGTTGGTTCTCTCTTGCCGAATAGTTTCGCTTGTTTAAATCTTTCAGGAATTCCAAAATTTTGTTACTATTATTAGTGTTCTCAATTTGATTCGGTCCATGCAGGTTACTAAAAGTGTTATTAGCCCATTCCTTGAAAATGCATTCTGTCATATTCTCTGTGCTATTTCTATTGCTAGTAATTCTTTTTGCTCGTTTTAGTTTGTTATGAATAACACTGCAGTGTGCCTGTCGTTTTGCTTTGATGAAATGTGCTCTTTCTTTCTTATAACGAATGTGATCGGCAGGATGACCCGTTCTTTGCCATTTTCTATACAGTTTTTGCTTCCTGAGGAAACTTGCTTTCAGTTGTGGGTTAAACCATTCTTTTGTTCTCTCAGATATTTTGATTTCTTTTGCTGATCCTTCCAATGCTGTTTGGTATAGCTTTTTAGTGATCATTTCTAAAGCTTCGTCTACTGGCTTTTCTTGCAGGTCATTCTAGTTGTAACTAGTCAAGTGACTGAGAATGACCTCTGCATTAATATACTTCACGGAGAAAAGATACTTACTTTGCTTTTCCCAGTTCGTGTGGTTACCCTGCATGTATTTGTGTATCTTCAGTGCTGCTTCTATTTCAATGGGATTGTGGTCTGACTTAAATTTTATGCAGTTTTGCGCTAGCCTTATGTCTAAGGAACTATGATACAACAGGTCAAGTTGCTGTATTCCCCTTGTCACTGGTGTCGGAAGCTGCGTTAAGTGCAATGCACCCAATGTAGCATCCAGCTCTTTCTTGGCCTCCCTGTGTTTCGGAAGAGGCAAATTAAAATCTCCCGCTATTATTGTGTCGACTGATGGCTTTAGATTTGCAGCAAGCCAAGCATAGAGTTCGTTTCTTGTCTCCTTTGTGTGCTCAGGTGGGAGGTATATGATGCATATCTGTATTTTCACGTGCTCTTTTGAAAAGGTAACGCAAATCCCTTCAAAATTATTTGAATTGGTTTTTCGTTCTCTTATAGACTGGTATTTATTTTGATAGCAAATTATAACTCCCCCTCCTTGCCTATCTGTTCTTCCGGTTCCCACACATTTGCAGTTTGCTGCCGCAGTTAGCCGATCTAACTGTTTTCCATTTCCCAACCAGGTTTCGATTAGGCAAATGAAATCCAGGTCCTCGTACATCATCATCGTTTGTAGGGTGTGGAGCTTATTTGAGATGCTCCTCACGTTTTGTGCAAACAGGTGGATGTGATGTTCTGCATCCCCAGCTGGGGGTAGTTTTCTTGATTGCTATTGAGCCCGATTCCTTGCATCATTTTTAACCAGTGGTCTGGCCCATCTGTCTCTGTAGGGCTTGACTAAGGTACCTACTGGCCAGGCGTTTACGTCTTGTAGGCGAGTTGCCTTATCTGGTGGACAAGAGATTATAAAGGAGGAGTAAGCTGGGTGTCGTGTTTTCACTTGCTTTACTTCCACAGTTATCCCATGTTCGCCCTCACACATGGCTTTAATATTTTTGGGCTGTGTTGTGGGTCCCAGCCTTGATACAAAAATTTGCTCTCTGGTTGCAACGGAAGTAATGTTGTACATTTCAGAAAACCGTTTGTTTGTTTCAGGTGTGTTACAGGAAGACACATTAATACTTTCTCTGTGAACTGGATTATGTCGTCGGCTGTCCTCGGCAAGACTAGGCATGAAATTTTGGGATGGGCGGGTTTTTCTACCCTCAAAAGTGTTATGCTTTTTAGGTAGCATAGTGATGTGCGCATAAGTGAGTGGGTTTGCAGGAACATGATTTGAGGGGGAAGATGTAACTCTCGCGATCGTACTCTTGGAATACATGGATGCCCCAATCATTTCAGTTGATTCCTGTTGTCCTAATATTTCTGAGACTTCTTTATTTTGGTTTCGAATTTTCCTAGTGGAATGTGTGGAACCATTTCCTTGTGCTGCCCCTAAAGTTTCACTGGATTTGGTGCTATTGCTTGCGAGGTCCTGCTGCAAACAGACAGTTCCCGGCTGGTCTTGAAATTCACATATTATTTGGCTGTCTTGTAGTTTTGAAATTCGTTCTGATATGTTTTCCCCCGAATTCAATTCTTTTCTTGTCTTCTGTTTCTGATTTTGAATGCCTTCTGTCCTCCTGTACAATCCATGCATATCACTTCTACTTTTCTTTGGGTAGCTCTGCCTCGCATAGCAAGTTTCGTCGGTTACGGGGGCCGCTGAGCCACCTTGTGCAACGAGGACTGATTCAAAGCATCCTAGCTTTTCCTCCAGTCGTTTAAGGGTGTGCAATATTTTACTGTTTTGTTCTTTGAGAAGAAAATTCTCTTCCTGCAGTTCCTGTAGCATTTTATATACAGGGATGAAATTGCTCGCGAGGTTTTCAGTGTATTCAACAGCCTGCATCGAAAAGGGGCTGATGCAGTCTGCAAGGATATCCTTTAATTCCGTACGCGAGACATATTCTTTACGGTTCTCCTCCTGCCTTTCATTCGGGCTATGATTGCTCCTCTGTCTAGCGAAAGCCCCTTCAGAGTGCTCGCAGTCTTCCGGGCAAATATCGCATCCCAAGGTTTCAAAAATTGATCCTTCAGGATGGCCCAAGATGCCATTTCCAAGGTCAGTCTGCGAGAGGATTTCTCTTGTTGCTTGTTCAAGGTCATTAATCTGTTCTGTGCATGAATCTTCACAAATGACTTCATTAGGTAATTCTTCATTATTTTTCCCTGTTTGTTGCCTACAAGCGTTACATTCAAACTTGCGTTTTCTAGTTTTGTTTAATCTCTTAATATCTACAGAAGTACAATCAGGCTTATTGCAATAGTTTTTGTGACAATTAACGCATTTAATTATGAAGTCATCATTGGTCAGACATATACAGCAAGTAAGCGGCACGGCTGATGCGCTGAAATCTGTCATTCTGAAGTGCAAATGGGGGCTGGAATTTCAGTAATTTCGAGGCAGGTAGTCTTTAGTACAACAAGATAGGGCACTTCTATCGTTCGATGACTAGCCTATGAAATATGCAGGTGGAAATGGGGGAGGTTTTAATCCCTAACTTTGTCACCGCTTGACCTTGTTCAGAGCTTAAGTGCCGTATTGCCTTAAGCAGAATATTGCTATGTTCCGCTGCACTGAATCGCTATAAACCAACCGTTCCTTTCAACTATTACGCGAAGTATGAATGCTTAAAATCAAGATTAGACATATTACCTGTTCAGGATTCCATTAGTAGACACTATATCCGGATTCCACTTCTCATAAGCTCTCTGTCAATATGCAGTTCATTTATGATCCTTTCAGGTTAACTTAGGTATTTGAGTATTTTTAGGAGCACATAATTCAGTAACTCATTGACCTTCGCCTCCTAGCGGCCAGATACTGTCTCAGTATCTGGACATACTGTCTCAGACCATCGTAATCGCCGTTACGAAAGCAAAAACCCTTCCCTTAACCCCTGATGGTAGTTACCTCTTTGAGTAAATCCTACTTTGGCACACTGTGATCACTGCCACCTAGTGGTTCCTTTATCTGCAGATTCTTAATGCATGAAGAATCATTACTGATAATCAAATCAAGAGTATTGCTCCCTCTAGTTGCCTCCTGAACATGCTGAGGTAGAAAACAATCATCCAATAAATCCACAAAAGCCTTGCTAGTGTGTAGTGATTAACCCACAAATTCCAGTCAATATCTGGGAAATTAAAATCCCCCATTATAAGACATTCTGATTTACTGGTCCACTCTATTTCCCTGTACAGTTTCTTATTATACTCATCAGAGGCATTAGGACTATAGCACACTCCTACTCTCAATTTTGATCTCCCAATGCTTATGTCACACCAAACGAATCGACACTGCACTGTCCAGCAACGTTGACTGGCTTCACATGTTAATGTACCAAATAGTTGACTGCTGAGAGCTAACTGTTTTAGCTAATTGTTGAGGCTAAAATTTTAGGACTGGTAGGGATCCAAAATTCTTTACACATTACATGTCAGTGTACTGACAGTGCCATGTTAATCATAAAGTATCCCATGAATTAGATTAAAGAGTTGATTTTTGTAGCAGAGAGAAGGTTAATAAAATGGACTAGTTCCACAAAGAGCAATATTTTAATAATTAGATATAAATATATTTCAGATGAAAAATGGTAAGAAATACACATCTAAGTGCTAAGAGAAGTATGAACCAGATTTATCCATTTGTATTTAACTGTATTGTTTAATTTTGTGTGTAGTATTAATTGTTGCTTGTTAAAGGTTTTTGTTATCTTATATAATGTTTTGTGTGAGTTGCTTTTTGATTCATTCACCTTAGAATCTGAACTTCTGTAATGCAAACTGATTGGATAGTGTGTTTGTTATTTGTTGTCTTCTAGCTTCATTAAGGCGGAAACTGCTTAATTGTGCAAGCAAAAAAAAAAGGAAGATGAGTACACCTCCACCAACAACTCTGATAGGAAGTGCTTTAGTTACATTGCCTGGGCTTCTTGCCTTGAAACTTCAAGTTTTGAAGAGACTGAAAAATAATTTTACAGGAAGCCGATTGCACACTGAAGAGATTGTGGTGGTTATTCTATAACACTACAATTATAAAGTAGATTCTGGAAGCAGTTATAGAGATTACTTTGAGAAATGAAGCCTCTCTGGTTAACAAGTCTTCAAATATTTAAATAAGTTTTCTTTCAAAGATTAAAATTATATCTTTCAAAGAAATATAACTTTACTTCATTGAAATTACCTTATGTTATATCCCTTTTAACAATGGATAATTATGAAATGTAACAGAATATAACTTAAATTTAACATAGTTTCATTACAAAATTTTCTGATTTGATAAATCATGATATTATGGCACCGAGGAAAAAAAAATAGACAAGTTGTAGTCTATTATATTATATATATATATGAATTTTGCATATTAAAATATTTAAACATTTATTTTTGTGCCAATTTGTGAGATCCACTCCCTTTACTTTGATCTTGAGATGGGCGACTTGACTTTGAACCACCATTAATCCCATATTTTTTCTTCAATGAATAAGCAGCCATCGACCTCAGCTTTTCTGCAGACAGGGGAGATTCTGCAAGATCTATACTTTCATCAAACTTCACTCGTTCACTAAAAAAAGCAATATTTTATGCTTGGGTTATTATTATACGACTTTTAAATTTTTTGTAAGTTGTATAAGTATATGTACATTATATAACTTTTTTATTTTTAATTTAATCCAGTTTTTTAATTAACCTAACCAACAGTGACCTAATTTTGATTTGATCAAAATTACCTTCTTTCAGCTTAGCAATAGACTTTTTACAATGTTATTTAGCTGTTTTTGCTACTTTTGCACACTAAGCTGTTAATTTCTCTGTAAAATTTATTTCAATAAAAAAACTTATTGCTGCTTGATTTATTAATGCTGTTGATGCTCATCACCACACAAACTTTGGCAATGTTGACCATTCATGTGCACAAGCTGTGGTTGCATAAGTAAGGAGGAGTGGTTCTTATCACAGTAATGGGACCCATCTCTACCCTCTCACTCTAAACCAGTTCATTTCTGTAGTATTAAGTATTTTTTATCAAATCATCTGCCATTTGGTATATATGAGGGTGTTTGACAAAAAGTGGGGAGAAGAGTTGCTACTTTAGTCACAGAGCATGAAAAAACTAGCATCTTTGTAGTGACTAACAGAGAAATTCAGATTTTATGTTGATGGGTACTAATTTCTATTTATGGCTAACTTGGGGAGGGACTCATCTGCTGTCAATAGAAACTGAGTGCTAAGTGGCTCCCTCCCTAAAAAATTGATGGGTCCTCAATTTCTACTGAGGCTCCATCAACATAAAATCTATGTTTACAAAAATTGCAACAGTAATTCATATCTCACTGAGCTGCTTCCACGACACTTCTCTCCTTTAAATGCAAAATTCTTATTTAGCTGTTTCATGAACATAGATATCATATAATTCCACATGTTCTCGCTCTCTCTCTCTCTCTCTCACACACACACACACACACAAACCTTAAGCCAATTATTAATAATTTCATCATTGACTGGTCATCATTTTAGTTGTATCATTTCTTGAATCAGTTTAACCATCCAAAACAGTTGCACCCAACTCTTTCCAGCATTACAACCCCTTTAACCACAGAACACCTTCTGCCATCCACCTTTTATGAATACGAACAAAAGTAAATAAGTTATATATGGAATTTTGGGAAAAATATTTGACAATATAACTATTATTATTTAATTAACCCATCATTGTTAATCACCTTGGTATCATATTTCTATCTAATTATTTATTCATTTATGTTTTTTTCATATTTGTTCTCATTTTCACTCAAACCCATTCTGCTCATGAGACAGTCATTCATAATAATTTCCAAGGTAATTTTCTTTTACAGGAAAATTCTCTATTAACCCCTGAATTAGGAGCATGTGGTTGATTCAACCCCAGACAATATTTCAGCAATTTTTCCTTCTGCACAGCTGAAACTCTTAATAGCTGTGTTTGAAAATGTTTTATTTGATTTCTCCACTGAAAATTCCAGAAATTTCTGTTATCACACACTTTTAAAAAAAAATTCATGAATTACGTGATGAATTATTCATCACGTAATTCATGCTTCATGTAATTCATGAATTACATGCTTCATGTAATTCATGAATTACATGAAGTGTAATTCATGAATGTGAATGTGTAATTCATGAAGTGCATGCTTCATGTAATTCATGAATTACATGAAGCATGCACTTCATGTTTCAGGCAGAAGGTGCTCCTGTTACTGACAGGCTGGCATCCAATTTCAGGCATTTGTTGAAGTATGCAATTTTTAAATTTGTATTTCATTTGCCATCAGATCTAAAGGGAATTTTAATTTCAAAAATTAATTAAAAATTATTTTCAAAATATAAAAAAAATGGATTTTTCACAGTTGTGTTCAGAAAATAAAGATTGAAAATAAAGTGAACACTTTTGAATTATTTTTTGCTGATTTTTAAAATATAAGTATGTGTGGTGTCTAAATGATGACTAGGGAAAGAACAATCCTTTTGGTGCCTGCTGATGGGTTAAAAATTCAAATAGTCTCTATTGACTAAGCTGAAAATGTATATAACTGAAATATTTATAAAATTATGTTCAAAAGTTTTCTTGGACTTCTTGCAAGTGACTGAGCTAGTTAGCATCAGACTTGCTACCATCCCCTTCAGATACCTCCTACACCTCTTAAAATTCACTTTTTGGACATTTTAAGAATGCAGTGGCTTTAGCACTAGTATTAAAAGCCACTATTATAATAAGGTATAAAATTTGACCATTAGGACAGCAAGTTGTTTATTTTTAAAGAGGGACCATTAATTGCAATATTTTTCATTATGGCATCTCTTATTTGGAGTTTGCCCTTGACTTTTAGCCACTCATGTGCAGACAGATATGCTACTCCAAAATATTACTTTAATACTGTTAACATTGTGTATATTTGTAGAAGGCCACCCTTGTGCAACAAACAGATATTCCCACAGATGGAATGGCTGTGCCTCTAATTGCTAAAGGACAACTTCTTTGGCATCTTGATTTGTTGATTGATATGTTTTTTTTTTTTTTTTTTCAATCATGTTATCAACCAGTTTCCACAGTTGTTCTTTCTGTTTTACTAGCACTGAGATTGGGGTAAAAGCACAATATCACTTTGAAAGCCATTAAACTTCCATTAAAATTTCTCATTTTGTTCCAAAGTCTTTTTTCTTTGATCCTTTCATTTCATTCAAACAATGGAAACAATCAAAGCAACATTTGAATACTGCAAATTTTTGAAAATAACTGTGCAAATGTACATGAATTTGTGTATTAAAGTTTTTACATATGTGAGGAAATAAATAATTGGGGGACTGGCTTGATATTTTGAGATCTACCTTGCTCCCTTTTTCTAAGGTTGTAAGGCAATGAAGAAGAATATAACAAGATACCTAATGCATAAATGTAACTACCTTTAAAAATTATGTTGTGGGAGCTAGGGTGATTATCCATTAATAATACATCTTTGACAACAGAGGAACAAGTCATTAACAACAACATAGAAACACAGACTACCCACCCACCGATGAAGAGCCAATAAGCTCTGAAACAGTACCATCTAGGTGGTGGTATCCACCAAGAATAAGTAACAGTAGTCTTCTCTATTAGAGAAGTGTTACTTATTTGAGGTAGTGCAATACCATGGCAACTCATTGTAAAGGCATTCACAATATGAGATATACTTAAATGATGCCAATTTTGTAACATTAGCAGTAGCATTAGTTGAGGCATATGATGCAAGAAAGCACACTTATTACAACATCAGCCAAAAAAAAAAAAAAAAAAACCCCTTCCCATTTTATTCATCCGGTCACTCCAAATGTTTGTCTAGTTCAGCCTTAAAATTTTTTTGGGCTATCAACTTCCACAACAACAGATGGAAGTCTGTTCCAGCAATCACCTCTACCCACTGGCTAAAGGAAAACCACCATACACCTATTCTACAACTGTCTTTCCTCAATTTGAATTTATGCCCCCTCAGGTTCTTAATCTGAGCAAGCAGAAGTTTCCCCATTAGTGTTGAACCTGCTCAAACCATTCAAAGCCTTATACACCTCAAACAGATCACCTCGTGGGTGCCTAGTCTCCAGATGCTGCAACTTGCAGAATTTAAGCCTCTCTTGGTAAGAGCACCCTTTTGTTCCTCTCACCAATCTTGTTGCCCTTCTTTGTACTCATTCTAACAACTCTACATCCTTCCTAAAATGAGGCCTCCAGACCTGTACACAGTACTCAAGGTGTAGCCTGACCATTGCCTTATGCAAGGAGATAATCACCTCCTTGTCTCTGCTAGCAAAATTCTTATATATCATTGACAAAACTCTATGACCTGCTTTGGCAGCATGTCTGCACTGCTCAGAGAACTTCATATCTGACTGTAACTACTTAGTAGTTAGCTACGTATAAACATGATGCTATAGCACAAACCTTTATGTTAGTTAACTTCTTCATAACCTGAAGCTATTGCCCTAAATAAATTATGCAACATAGAAACCTTAATACTTTTGCTTCCACTTATATTTGTGCAAGAGTTATTTATTTGTACCTTGGGGTGCTTCTTTGGGGCCTGGAACAAGTAGGCAGTACTTTTTAGTAAATAGATTTCATCTGTGAAGGATCATCACTTCAAATAATGCTGGCACCTGTTGTTTGTAGTGTTCTAACATCAACAGATGCATCTGAATTTGATCCAGAATCTATATTACTTGAACAGAATTCTATTTCATTATCGGATGACATTATAAAGAGTTCATTCAATGTCATCAGCTTCAACATACTGTCCATCACTGTTCCTGTTCCTTTCAGTCCTGAGAGTCCCAGGCAGTGGATCCATTATAATGATCCTTTAGGGTAAAATTTTATATGAAAACACTTTTAACACAATTTTATCAATAGACACACACTAAGGATGATTTTTTTTAACAAACTAAAGAATTAAAATTCAGCAAGCATAATCTTCAAAACATTTTACCATTTCTTTTTTGTGTAAATTACTAAACTAGATAAAATAATTTGAATATGGCAAAGAACATATGAAACTGTGAACTAACTATACAGCTTTTATAGTGCTCTCTAGAAGTGCGATTGATGCTAAACAAAATTCCAGCCATAATGCAATAGCCATGTTTCAATCAGTGTGTTGTTATCACTCAGCTGTTCATTTCATGCACTTTTCTTTTTACAGGATTTATTTACTGACATAATTCAATGGATGCACATTTGCATTGAGGCACAAAAACTGCAGTTCATTTTGATGTAAGTTTACATTCTGGAAGCAAATGTGTTAACCTGGGTCTAGAAACTGATATTTGGGAGAGCTTTTGCTTCCAATATATATACCTGTATATTCTATGGAGGAGACATGCTTGTCAATGTTCTAACCTATACAGACACAGGTTACTTAGACCTACCTCCTAGAATGTGAAGCAGATCTGAGTCCGGTGTTTGCATGTGTGGGGAAGGAGTGCAGCTGCCTATATTAGATAACTCACAGCACTGGTTATTGCAGGTTATTTAAATACATTGGAAGCAACATATATTACTATTTAAATAACTTGAATTTTGGTTTGGAACATACACATTTATACACAAGTTTTATTGAGGGGGCATTGATTTTTATCCATGTTAAATTTTTTCAGATATCTTGTCATATTCTTCTTATTCATTGTAATCCTTACAGCCTCTTGCAATATTCACAGCATGCTGTTAATGGCAGGAGCAAGATGCTGTCTTCTCAGGTGTGTTCATAGCTACATGAACACATGCCACACGTGGGAAGACAGCATCTATGATGCAAGAAAGCAAGCTTATAAAAAATCATCCAAAAAAGAAAAAAAAACACACACACACACCCTTTCTCACACCACAATAACTGTCCAGTTCTTCCTTATTCAAACTAGCTAATTCCACAACAACAGATGGAAGTTTGTTCCAACAATCAATCACACACCTATCTTGCAATCACCATTCATCCTTTTGAATTTATGCTCCCTCACATGTGTAGTCTGAGAAAGGAAGAATGGCATGAACGTTGAGCTTGCTCAATCCAGTCAAATCCTTAAACACCTCAATCAGATCGCCTTGCAAATGCCTAGTCTCCAGATGCTGCATTTTGCAGAACTGAAGCCTTTCATGACAAGACTTTTGTTTACTTCACCAATCTCATTACTCTTCTCTGCAAGCATACCAGCAGATCTACATCCTTCCTAAAATGAGGGGCCTCAAGACCTGTATTGCGGTAATGAGGACTGCTGTAGACACAACAGCCTAACCATTGTCTTATACAATGGGGTAATCACCTCCTTATCCCTGCTAGCAAAATTCCTATATATTAGCATTTGCATTAGTTAAGGCATATGATGCAAGAAAGCTTGCATATATAGCATCAGCCAAAAAAAAAAAACCCTTCCCATTTCACCCATATGATCACTCCAAATGTTTATCTAGTTTAGGCTTAAATTTATTTAAGCTATCAACTTCCACAACAACAGATGGAAGTCTGTTCCAGCAATCAACTACCCGTTGGCTAAAGGCAACCTTCCGCATATCTATTCTACAACTGTCTTTCCTCAATTTAAATCTATGCCCCCTCTGGTTCTTAATCTGAGCAAGCAGAAGTATCCCATCAGCATTGAGCCTGCTCAAACCATTCAAGGCCTTATACACCTCGATCAGATCACCTCACAGGTGCCTAGTCTCCAGATGCTGAAACATGCAAAACGTAAGCCTTTCTTCATAAGTGCACCCCTTTGTTCCTCTCACCAATCTTCTCTGTCCTCGTTCTAGCAACTCTACATCCTTCTTTAATGAGCCCTCCAGACCTGTACACAGTACTCAAGGTGTGGCCTGACCATTGCCTTATACAAAGGGATAATCACCTCCTTGCCTCTGCTAGCAAAATTCCTATATATCATTGATAAAACTCCATGACCTGCTCTGAAAAAATCATTGACAAAACCCAATGAGCTGTCCTTGCAGCCTGTCTGCACTGCTCACAGAACTTCATATCTGACTTTTTTTTTTTTTTATGAAAATCCCAAACACGAAAGGTATCAAAACCTATAGTACTTAGTACCGTGCATGGGTTGAAGGAGAAGTATGAGGGGAGGGGGATGCCGGAAACTTTGCTCTAGAGACTAAACATGGGTTTCACCACTTCAAGCCTCCAATAAGCAAAGTGGTGGTATTTCACCGGTTGATGAAAGTCATCTACCACCTACAGCATAATTATCCCAAGTATTTTTCATTTTCCACTACCCTGAGTGTAGTACCACACAGTTGTTATATTAATCTGGGACTAGTGCTACCCATATGCAATAAGTACCTTGCATTTGTCAATATTTAACTTTAATTGCCATTTCTCAGTCCATCTGCACAATTTTTCTAGACTTTTTTGGAGGAGCTGACCTTGATTACTGTTATTAACTGCCTTGCCAACCTTTGTATCATCATCAAACTTAGACATTAAGCCTGATATACCTTTATCAATATCATTAATAAATATAGAAAACAATGGGCCTAATACTAAACCCTGGGGTACTCCACTAAGAACATTAGTCCATTCATAACCCTTGTGTTAAATGATAAATGGGTGGTTGAAAACCACCCATTTATCCAGAGCAGTAACTTGCCCTTAATGGGCAACAAGGGCAACTTTAAGGGCAACAAGATTAGTGAATGGAAAAAAGGGGTGTTCTTACGAAGAAAGGCTTAAGTTTTGCGAATTACAGTGTCTGGAGACTAGGCACCAGCGAGGTGATCTGATAGAGGTGTACAAAGCCTTGAATGGTTTGAGCATGCTCAATGCTGATGGGGTTCTTCCTCTTGCTCAGAATAATCACCTGAGAGGGCATAAATTCAAATTGAGGAAAGACAGATGTAGGATAGATGTGCGGAAATTTTCCTTTAGCCAGTGGGTGGTTGGTAGGTGGAACAGACTTCCATCCCTTGTCATGGAAGTTGATAGCCTAAATAAGTTTAAGGCTCAGCTGGACAGGTATTTCGAACGAACAGAGGGGTGAAGTGGAAGTGGTTATGTTTTTATTTATTTTTTTTTTGGCTGATGCTGCATAAGCTTGCTTTCTTGCATCAAATGCCTCTACTAATGCTAATGCTAATGCTAATGCCACACTTCTCCAATTTGTACAGCAGTCTTTTATATGCCACAGTATCAAAAGCTTTAATATAATCCAAGTATATGATATCAAACTTATTTTCTGCATTCAGTTCTTTGTGACTGCATCACAGTATCCAATCAGACTGATCAGACAAGTTGAAGCCTTTTATAACAAATCTATGCTGTTTCTGCAGGGTCTGTTTCTGCATTCCTGCCTTAGATGGTCCTACATTATTTCTTTAACCAGAAACTCCATTATTTTCTGTGGATCAGAAGTTAAGCTAACGGGTGTGTAATTATTCATGTCACCTTTTGATCCCCCTTTGTAAACTGGGGATACATTTCACATCTCCAGTCCATAGGGACCTCTCCTGAATCCAAAGATGCTCTCATAATTATGGCTAAAGGTTTCCTTACCTTCTTTGCTGCCTCCCTTAATATAAATGGATAGATCCCATCCATCCCAGGCACCTTCCTTATTAAAAATTCAATCATTTCTTTTCCACTTTCCTCTCAGTTATCACAAAATCATTTAGCTCCCTGTTAGATTTTGATGAACTTCTGGCATTACCCTCCCTAAATAACTCTGGCATGTATGTAGATGCAAAGTACCTATTCAACTTGTCAGCAACCTGAGCAAGATCATCAACAGTTAAACCATTGATATCAAGTGGACTAATGTGACTCAACCCCTTCCTTCTATTATTATTATTAGCCATATGGTGCAAGGAAGCCTGAGGCTAATGCTGCACCAGCCAAAAAAATTTCCAAGTTACCCTGTGTGTGTGTGTGTGTGTGTGTGTGTGTGTGTGTGTGTGTGTGTGTGTGTGTGTGTGTGTGTGTGTGTGTGAGAGAGAGAGAGAGAGAGAGGAGAGAGAGAGAGAGGAGAGAGAGAGAGAGAGAGAGAGAGAGAGAGAGAGAGAGAGAGAGAGAGAGAGAGAGAAAGTCAGAAAGTCATGAGATATCCAACTCAGAACCTTGGGTGTGCCAAGCCCATACTCACAAGATGTGAGCCCCTGAGTTTTGTTAATATAAGTAAAAAATTCTTTGCTGCTTTCCTTGGCATCCTTTGCCAGAGATTTCTCATAATCTGCCTTAGCTTGCCTAATCTCCTTTGTGACTCAATTACAGACTGGTTTATATCTATTGTAGGCTTCTGTATCACCTGATAATTTATATGCATCCCATGCATTTTTATTCTCTGCCATGAGTCTCATCAGTTCATCTGACATCGAAGTTAGGTCTTAGCCTAAATGAATGGCATTTCTTAGCTGGTATGAAAAGCCTAGTAGCTTCTAAGATTGCTTCCCATTTAGCATTTGCTGTTAGTGACACCATCAGATGATTCCATTGCATAGAATTTAAAAACTATCTGGGGACCATTGAAGTCAGCTTTACGAAAGCAAAAGCCCTTTCTTACACTTAACAACAGTCAGTGATCACAGTGTTACATCAGTATACTGTGATCACTGCCACTCAGAGATTATTTTTACTACAGATTCTTAATGCATGAAGAATTGCTGCTGATAACCAGATTAAGAGTATTGCTTTTACTATTAAAACCAGTTTTATTTGGTTATTAAGTGTGACAATTTTTTTTTATGTACTAGGATTATATCCAGTGAAAAGCTGCCCACATTTCATGAAAACTCTTGCACTCTAAAAAAATTGGAATGAGCTGTACCATGCTTTTTTAGGCCTCAATTTCTTTGAGATTGCAGTGAATGGGACCATATAAGGTATAAGGTATGTTCGTGTCAGACGGCGCCTGAGATTTCTCCATCTCCGCATGTGTTTCGCTGTATCGAGGACAGTGCACTGTCAAGCCAGAGACTTGAAAGTGTGTGGGTCGTGTCTGTGCAGTGTGATATGTTGTGCCCATTGTTTATCCGGCTTATTGGCCACCAGGCCCCTAGTGGGGCCCGACGTTGCCCATACCCTGTTTTCACCCCTTCAAGTTGTATGAACTATTGGTCTCAGCAAGAAGGCATGAAGTGCCACACATCTTCAGCAGCAGCCACCCACGTCCTTTCTGTAAGAATTAGGCACTTCATCTAATTTCTGGTGGATTGTGACCCTCAATATCACCAAATTTGTCACCTTTGGATTTTTTTCTCTCTTTGAGGGGGGGCGGAAACATCTGAAAGGAGTAGCCTACAAGAATGTCTCTCACATGCACTGGATGGGCTGAAGACCAATGTTGCAAAAGCTATTGAAAGCATTAGTCTTCCCAAAGCTGGCAAGGTGAATTCAAACACGGGAAAAAGAATGATGTGTGTATATTTTTGAAAAAAATTATCATTTTCAACTATATTTTAATGGCGTTGACATTACTATATTGTTAGTAATGTAAGTTACTAACTGTAAGTTACTAATCACATACTGGCCTGTGAACTGCCTAATCCAAAAATAAAGCTGTTTCACCTAGGTTATTCGTTATTTGGTTTTTAGGAGCATTAGCAACTAAGGCCATATTGCTCCGGGATATGCGGTGGTCATTCCTTGACCTTTCCGCATACTCCGTATTTGGTGGTGACGGGCTCGAACCCCGGTCTAATCAAGAAGCATGTGCTACGCACTGCTGCTCCTTCCCACCTGGCTTACGGAGGCGCCCTCACCTAGGTTACAAGACAGAGATCATCTCTGTTCATGTTTTATGCACGTTATGTCACCCATTTCTATGATTCCTGAGACCTTATGTTTTGTGCATGTGGGAGGGGGTTGCTTCATGCAAAAAAACAAGGCTGTGTTTATCAAAAATGTTCCAACAAATAAAAAAAATTGTCTTTATTGAAGTAAATCTGTCACTGTTATTATTATTATTATTATTATTATTAGCCATATGGTACAAGGAAACCTGAGGCTTATGCTGCACCAGCAAAAAAAAGATTTCTGAATTAACCCGAGAGAGAGAGAGAGAGAGAGAGAGAGAGAGAGAGAGAGAGAGAGAGAGAGAGAGAGAGAGAGAGAGAATGATGGTATCCAGCTCAGGATCCTGGATGTGCCAAGCCCATACTCACCCGATGTGAGCCCCTGGGGTTTATGGAAGGCTTCTGTACAGATTGAGCAGTATGGCAATTAAGGGCAAGTTACTGCAATGGATATAGGGATGGTTGAGTGAGAGATGGCAGAGGGTGGTAATAAATGGACACTGCTCTACGTGGACTAATGTTATTAGCAGAGTCCCCCAGGGTTCGGTGCTGGGCCCATTATTGTTTTTGCGTATTTATCAATGATATCGATGAAGGTATATCAGGCTTAGTGTCCAAGTTTGCAGATGATACAAAGGTTGGCAGAGTTGTTAATGACAGTAAAGACAGTATGCTACTGCAACAGGAATCTAGAAAAGTGAGGCAGATGGGCTGAGAAGTGGCAACTGAAGTTTAACAATGACAAATGCAAAGTACTCCATATCTGTATAAGCAGTAACCCAAGAGAAAAGTACCAACTGTGTGGTACTTCACTCAGGGAGGTGGAGAATGAAAAAGACCTGGGGGTAATTGTGCAGTCAGATATGAAGTTCTCTGAGCAGTGCAGACAGGCTGCCAGAGAAGATCATGGAGTTTTGTCAATGAATATATAGGAATTTTTTCTAGCAGAGAAAAGGAGGTGATCATCCCTTTGTATAAAGCAATGGTCAGGCCACACCTTGAGTACTGTATACAGGTCTGGAGGCCTCATTTTAGGAAGGATGTAGAGTTGCTAGAACGAATACAGAGAAGGGCAACAAGATTGGTGAGAGGAACAAAGGGATGCGCTTACGAAGAAAGGCTTAAGTTCTGCAAATTGTAACATCTGGAGACTAGGCACCTGCGAGGTGATCTGATTGAGGTGTATAAGGCCTTGAATGGGTTGAGCACGCTGAATTCTGATGGGATTCTTCCGCTTGCTCAGATTAAGAACCTGAGGGGAACATAGATTCAAATTGAGGAAAGACAGTTGTAGAATAGATGTGCGGAACTTTGCCTTTAGCCAGCGGGTAGTTGATTGCCGGAACACATTTCCATCCATTGTTGTTGTGGCAGTTGATCGCTTAAACAAATTTAAAGCTGAACCAGACAAAGATCTGGAGCGACCGGATGGGTGAAATGGGAAGGGCTCCCTTTTCTCTTCCTGACTGATGCTGCACAAGCCCGCCTGTTAAAAATATTGATGTTAAAAGAGAAGATTCTATCTTTAAAATCATCTAATTAATGTATAAATGTTATTAAAAATAACTGTTAAAAGTGTTAAAATAATTGTTACAAAATAATAGTTAAAAGAACTATTAAATATGCATAACATATTTAATAGTTCTTTTCTATAGTTCAGTTGATTTGGCTAGCATTTATCCATGATAAACTTAAATTTATTAAATTTGTAAGTGTTGCAATGATTAACTAACCTCATGTCTGGAGGAGGCAAAATTATATTCTTAATACTCAGTGATGGAGCAGACTGTACAAATGAAGCTGAACCTGAACGACCAGATAACTGGCTTGCTGACTCATCCACAGATGACGCTGACTGAAAATTATAAACAAAACTGTTTTAAAAATCCAGATTTACATTCATTATTTAGAAAATATTCTGTAATAAGACTTAATTGTCAACGAAAGCTGAATCTCTCCTGAAATTATTTGCTGATATTTATTCTAACAAATTAATGTTTTACTTTAATTTTCACTTAAAAATTAAGCCATGTAACAATGCACTGATCCCAAACTTATTTAATTAATCCTCTGCTTTCTGCAAGGGTGATTTCAAATACTTACTCTCTTGATATATATTTCTTTTTCTGCCCAACTGGCAACTCTAAGAGATGTTACTGTACCATCACTATCACCAATGATGATGATGATACAGGATTGCTAATTTAAGTGTTTATACTGTTTCAGTGGGCAATCTGTCTCACAAATCTATGTTGTATCTGTAGAGGTTAAATAATGAAGTCACTGGTTAAAGAAGCATTGCCAGATCATCCAGACAAGACTGCAGAAGTAATTCACACACAGCATGGGTTTGTTAAGGGGAAGTCTTGTCTGACCAATTTGAATGGATATTATGATGTGGTCACAAAGGAAATGGATGCAAAAAATAATTTTGATATATACTTGGATTTCAGGAAAGTTTTGATACTGATTGGAAGACTACTGTACAAATTGGAGCAGTATGACATTAAGAGCAAGTTGCTACAATGGATAACAGGATGGTTGAGTGAGAGAAGACAGAGAGTGGTAATCAATAGACACTGCTCTTCGTGGACTAGTGTTATTAGTGGAGTCCCCCAGCGTTCAGTGTTGAGCCCACTGTTGTTTTGTGTGTTTATCAATGATATTGATGAGGGTATATCAGGCTTAAATGTAAAAGTTTGCAGATGATACAAAGGTTGGCAGGGTTGTTAATGGCAGTAATGACAGTATGCTACTGCAACAGGATCTATAAAAGTTGGGCAGATGGACTGAGAAGAAGCAATGAAGTTTAACATTGACAAATGCAAAGTACTGCATATGGATAGCAGTAACCGGATGTAGTATTTCCAGAGAAATGTACCAACTGTGTGGTACTACACTTGGAATGTTGTTGTTGTTATTTGGTTTTTAGGAGCATTAGCAACTAAGGCCATATTGCTCTGGGAATATGCGGTGGTCATTCCCTGACCTTTCTGCATCCTCCGTATTTGGTGGTGACGGGCTCGAACCCCGGTTTAATCAAGAAGTGTGTGCTACGCACTGCTGCTCCTTCCCACCTGGCTACGGAGGCCAGGAATAGTAGAGAATGAAAAATACCTGGGGATAATTATGCAGTCAGATATAAAGTTTTCTGAGCAGTGCAGACAGGCTGCCAGACCAGGTCATGAGGGTCTTGTCAATGATATACAGGAATTTTGCTAGCCAAGACAAGGAGGTCTTATCCCTTTGTATAAAGGAAATGGTCATGCCACACCTTGAGTACTGCATACAGGTCTGGAAGCCTCAAATTTAGGAAGGATGTAGAGTTGCTAGAATGAGTACAGAGAAGGACAACAAGATTGGTGAGGGGAACAAAGAGGGTGCTCTTACCAAGAAAGAAAAATTTTGCAAATTGCACTGGAGACTAGGCACCTTCAAGGTGAGCCGATTGAGATGTATAAGGCCTTGAATGGTTTGAGCCGGCTCAATGCTGATTGGATTCTTCCTCTTGCTCAGATTACAAACCTGAGGGGTCACAAATTCAAATTGAGGAAAGCCAGTTGTAGAATAGATGTGCAGAAATTTGCCTTTTGCAGCGGGTAGTTCATTGCTGGAACAAACTTCCATCTGTCATTGTGGAAGTTAATAGCTTAAATGAATTCAATGAAGAACTGGACAAACTTTTGGATGGATGAAGTGGGAAAGTTTTTTTTTTTTTTTTTGGCTGATGCTGTATAAGCTGCTTTCTGGCATCATATGCTCCTATTCCTCTACTATTGTTAATAAGTTTTAAATCAATCCTGTTATATTTTGGCTTTAATTTTCAGTGAAAATTACAAAACATTTTGATTCTTGCATAATGGTGTGCAAATATTTCCATAAAGCCATACTATTTTATCTATTTTATTCTTCTGTTCAATTTAAATGAGATATGTACTTTGTAATATAATACTATGCTACACCATAAAAAAAAAAACTGTACTGTCTGTCCTGTACTCAGTATTAGGAGGGTGGCTTAAGCTCCCCACCTATATCAAACAAAATATGTGAGGGGGGATTAAAAGGTGCATGTGTATATCTTGCTTAATTTTAGGTTTGGGCTATTTGTTGTCTAGACCTTTTATGGCATATTTGGGTTGAAATTTTTGAATTTGACATTAAAATTGGACTAAGTATTACCATTTAGATTTTGCAATTTCTAAATTTGAATTTTGCCAATCAACTACTTTTTTCTTCAATGGGTTATGTTTTTAGCATTAAAATGTGGTTTAGTCTAAAAACATCATCAGTGTCATTCTTACTAAACATAAATCAATTTTATTTGTGTGGCAAGACCACTATGATTCTGTGTGTGTGTGTGTGGTGTTAGCTGTAGTGCAAGTATTACCTTTCACTGCAGTAACTATGCATATAATTATAATTATAATACCAAACTGCATTATCAAATGGTCTGAATTGTGTTAACTGAACTAAATCTTCCAGATTATTCATTCCTAAGAACAAATAGAAAGTTAAAATTATTAACAATAGTAAGAATAGGAATTGTGCTTTTTTTTTTTTTGGTGAAAGAGGAATCTAGTTAGGGTGACCAGACATCCCATTTTTGAGTGAGGAGTCCCACTGTTCTGACAAAGATGAAATCATATGCCACATTTTATTTTACATATGCATTTTGTCAGTGGCACCTTTTTCAATTTTATTAGATGTTGGTTAAGTTGGCTGCACAACATGAAATAATCACTGACACTGCTGGGACTAAAAAAACTTATAAAATCCAAATATTACAGATATTAGGGATTATAAGTAGGACACGTCATTTTAATTATAAAATGGATAACAACAGGTTAAAAGTATTTAAAGAAACTATCATAATAAAATATGTATATTGATTTAACATTTGTTAAACAGTCAGTCACTCTGTCTGTCTGTATGACTTCTGATTTCCATATAAAAATGTCTTGTGTTATGTCTTGACTTCTGATTTTCATATAAAAATGTCTTGTATCATTAACATGTAAAGATGTCTTGTATCATTAACATGTACATTAATGAGCTTTTAATTCCATGGAACTGATTTCTTGGAATCACTTATGAAAGTAAACATTGCTGACTGAAATGTATTCATTGTGGTACCTTTTGGTAATAATCAACAAATAATACTTCTTCACAATCTCCAAGATCATAGCCATAATCTTGCCTGCTGCCAATGATTAGAGTATTTTTGGGGAGGGAGTGACAGTGATGGCTTCTGTTGTTTTGACCATATTTTTATCTCTGAGTTCCAGTGATGAACATGTCTCATCACCAGTAATGACTAGAAATAAGCTTCAAACTGCACAATTTAAATGTCATGCAAGCTAGTGCACTGCACTGTTTCTGAATACAGTTAAAAATTTTGCCAGTTCTTACAAAATCTGTAAAAACTGATTCATCAGTGGGTGGATAGACACTTTGGGTGTCTATCCACTTGAAATGAGACTTGAGACTTGAAAACATGACACTTGAAATGACCATCTGTGTGGTGGTGTCAACTCACTAAGAGTAAGTAATAACAGACTTCTCCACTGGGTAAGAATTACTTATTCAAAATAGAAGAGATAGGTAACTTGTTGTGAAGGATTTCACAATATGAGATGTTATATAATGATGCCCTTCATACAACTTCGACTGGTTTAACTGTATACAGAAATGAGCAATGCACAAATCCATATGTCAGAAACTGATTGTTATTATAGCTTATCTAGCTACTATCAGTGAATAATATATACTGTTTGTTATTTGGTTTTTAGGAGCATTAGCAACTAAAGCCATATTGCTCCGGGGATATGCAGTGGTCATTCCCTGACCTTTCCACATCCTCCGTATTTGGTGGTCATGGGCTTGAACCCCGGTCTAATCAAGAAAGGTGTGCTACACACTGCTGATCCTGCCCGCCTGGCTACGGAGGCGCCAATATATCCTACTTCAGTTTAATGTAGGCATATCTGAAATGCAAATTAAACATATTTTGAAATTTTGCCATTTCGAAATGTCAATGTGTTACATCAAGTGTTACTGTATTTTGTAATGACAAAAAAAAAAAAAAAAAAAACTTATATTGGCATGATGACAGGAACTTGAGTATTCTTTCATTATAAATTTTGATTTTCAGTATATGCCAATGATTTCATTAAAATTCAAAAAGATGTACTTACAAAAAAAATCAAATCTTCACTTCACTGTGTGTTGCAATACACCAACATACTCAGTGGCATAACTTTTTTTAGGCTTACCTAGTTTTGTATAACAGTTTTTTGAACCAACTAAGATATCTCATCTGTTGGTGCTCTAATTTAAAAAAAAAAAATTCTGTTTATTCAACAGGGCAGAAGAATTTACAATTAATGCAATTTTTAACCATATTTATAGGTTGTGCAGGCTTGAGCCACCATCCACTTAAACATGTATGTGCTGCTACTGCACTCTCTTGAGCTTGACCAATTGGCTAGGTTCCTGACCAATTTTTCTAGGTTCCTGCATCAGCCTGAATAATTGCACTCAAGTATTTAAATTGCTGTACAGTTTTCGCCTGTATTCCATCTAAATCCAGAATGTCCTCACTTCGATTCATGTGCTCTGTCTTATTAAAATTTATTGTCAATCCTCATGTTTTTTATTCTTCTAGTAACTCTCTGCCTGTGTAATTTGCATCTCAATCATCCTGTGCTACCAAAACTTGGTCGTCTGCAAAAAACAGATTGTAAAGGCACTTATTTTGACAAAAGGGAATACACATTGAACTGTACTTCTGTGACTATGGTCTTAAAACAACTTACAGGTACAGCTTAAACAAAGTAGGTGACAAACAGCATCCTTGAAAAAATCCTTTGGAAGTTTTAAATTTTCTTGATAGTTTTGAACCAATTTTAACACAGCATGTATTGATCTTGATGACTTCTAATTATATCAATTAATGACAGGCTTATTAACATTTTTTCTATAGCCTTCCACAAAAGATTTCTTGGCACATTATCATATGCTTTTTCTAGGTCTATTTTCTATGCTTTTTCGGACTCATTACATAAATTCCTCTATAATTGGAACATCTCTTCTTCTGTCACCTTTTTTTGAAAAATGGTGTGATGTATCCGACTGTCATCTCATCTGGTATTTCATCATCATCGCATAATTTGTTGAACAGTCGAGTTAATAGATTTATAACTTTTCGACCTACATATTTAGGCAGCTCCATGTTAATTCCACCTGGGCCTGGTGCTTTTCAATTTTTTGCCATTTTTATTTCCAGTTCCACTTCCTTAATTCGAATGTTCAATCTTCTTTTTACGGCAACTATCCCTGTTTCAATTTCTCTAAATTCCTTTCTTACTTCATTCAATAGCTGTTTATAATAATTGACCCATTCCTCCAGATCTTTCATTTCCAGTCTAGCATTTTGCTTATGAGATTTCCTTAAAATCTTCAGTACTCTCCATGCCTCTGCAGATATTGTACATCCCAGTTTGCTGTTCACCTCGGCACATGCTCAATCCTAAGATCTGCTCTTCACCTTGATGACTTCTGCTTTCATTTCCTTATTTTTTTCTTTATATATTATTCTGTGATTAACTATATAATATCTGTATAGATACACCATAGTTTACCCATAAATATGAACTACGTATGTAGTGTAAGAAATTATGCCTTGTGCATTTCATCTTTTAATACATTATTCTGAGCTTCACTTTTTGAACTCAACCATCTTTGGCATGATTCATTTTAACTTTATTAATTCCTTAATTTTCATGTCCAGGCAGTCATTTTGTTTCATCTTTTGAGATTTTCCTATTGTCTCTCCAGCAATTTTCTTCACTTTTTCCTTTAACATATTCATATATCTCTTTTGCACTCTCCCCATAGCTTTCATCTAATGCTTGATCCAGTCTCGGAGACTAAAGATGTGCAAACCCCTAGTGCTACTTAGTTAGTTATTTGGTTTTTTAGGAGCATTAGCAACTAAGGCCATATTGCTCCAGGATATGTGGTGGTCATTCCCTGACCTTTCCGCATCCTCCGTATTTGGTGGTGACGGGCTCAAACCCCGGTCTAATCAAGAAGCGTGTGCTACGCACTGCTGCTCCTTCCCACCTGGCTATGGAGGCGCCACCCCCTAGTGCTCTCATCTTTTAGTGAGTCCACATTAAATTTTTCACTGTGAAGTTGTTCAATCCCCTCAAAATCTTTCTTTTTTCTCCTTCTTTTTTGGCACACTCATGGGAAAGACAACACAGCCTTCACCAAAAGTTGATCAAAACCACAATTTGCTCCTCTCCTGGCCCTAACATCACAGACAAAAACTGTGCTTTGTTGTTTAGTAATCACACAATCAATTACTGATTTTAGTCCCTATGTTTCTTGGAGCTATGTGAACTTATGAATATCTCTATGTTGGAAGAAGGTGTTATTAATCTTCAGCCCATATTGAGAGCAAAGTTCTATCAGTTTCTCTCTCCATTATCATTCTTTATATGTCTTCCCACCACTTTTCTTACTCTAGAATTCAAATCTCTCATTATGAATATCTCTCTGCAATGTGGAACTGCTTCTATTACTTCTCTTTCCCAGAAATTTTCTTTAATATCTATAGAGACTCATTATTAGGAGCGTATCCCTAATAATAGTAATTTCTCTTCCATAAATTTTAATTTCAAGGAATGTTGATTAGTTCATCAAAAAAGTGCCATTTTACAATAAATTTTCTAAGATGCTTGTGAATAAGCACAGCCACCCGTGCCTTAGCTCTGACATGTCGGTTGACACCAGACCAAAGGAAAATATATTCTCGGGTCATTTCCACACCTCTCCCTTTCTTTTTTGTTTCAGTTAAGACTGCAACATCCAATTTATATTTTCCCAATTCCAATAATATTTCATCTTGTTTTGTATTGACTCCTTGTACATTCCAACAGCCAAAATTCATAGTCCTTTTCTGTTTGCCATTTCGATTCTTATTTGTCTGTCCGACTTTTATTCTGTTAGCACTTTTAGCAGTGAAAAAATGTTTTATGATGAATGGGGAGCTGGCCCATTATGAATATCTCTTGGTTGACACATTGTCACAATCTCCAATCTGGAGTCTGACCAGGTTATCTTTTTTTCATCTGGTTTCTAGCTACAAAACTTTTTCTGGCTTGGGAGGCCCTACCAGTAGCAAGCTACCACCAGCATAGCTCTGTAGATCATTGAGTTGTTTTTTTTTTATCTGCCTTAATATCTTCTCACACTCAGCACTGCTATGAGGAATTGTTAAAATGCCAAGCGTGACTTTAGATAAATAGTTATGTTTCAAATTTTTTTTTCTGAACTTTCAATTTCTCAACCAAAGGCCACTTGTGCAGTTCTTTTGTCTTCCTTAATATCTGCTATTATGTCCTCACATTGAAACTGATAGAACTGATTTTGCAAAACATTTATTGCTTCCTTTACTTCTTTATCTTTAATGATGCCAAGAATTAAACTAACTCACAAAAAAACTGAAATTTGAAAATTATGCACTGCAAACTGATGAGATTTGTGCTACCACAACACCATGAGCCAATGAAATCTATCCAATTATATTAAAAATGAAGCAGCAAGAGAGGTAAGCAAATATTTATCCATAATTATGAGCACATCTTTGGATTCAGTGGAGGTCCCTATAGACTAAAGATGTGCAAATGTCTCTCCAATTCATAAAGGTGGGGGGGAGAGAATTAAAGAACTGAAAAGAAAAATGAGTAATAATAGATCTCTAGGCTTGGCTTCTATTTCAGGGAAAATAATGGAGTCAGTGATTAGGAGAGTATTGCAAAATTATCTTGACAGGAATGCAGTTATATGGACATCACATAATCTGTTAAGGAGCAATCTTGTCTGACCAATCCAATTGGCTACTATGACACACTTACGGTAGCTAATCAGATTGGTAAAACAAGATCTGAATAAAAGGAACTGGAGGCAAAAAAAATAACTTTGACATCATATACTTAATTCAGTAGAGCTTTTGACACTATTCCACATGAGAGACTGCTGTACAAATTGGAGCAGTGTGAGATTGGGAACAAGTTTTTGCTAGATAAAGGAATGGTTGAGTGGCAAAAAACAGAGGGTGGTAATAAATGGGCAATGATCTTTCTGAACTAATGTTATTAGTGGAGTACCTTAGCATTCAGTGCTGGGCATTCGTTTATTGTTTTCAGCATTTATTAACAATATCCATGGGGGCATATCAAGCTTATCATCTAAGTTTACAGATGATACAAAGGTTGGCAGGGTGGTTAATGACTGGGATCAAAGGGCACTATAACAATAAGACCTAGAAAAATTAGACAGATGGGCTGAGAAGTGACAATTCAGTTTAACGTTGAAAAATGCAAAGTAATCATATGGGCACAGCAGCAGCAGCAGTAATCCTAGAATAGCATACAAATTAGGTGGTTCCACACTCAAGATGGTGGAAAACAAGAGACTTAGGAGTAACTGTACAATTTGACATGACGTTTTCTGGTCAGTGCTGACAGACCCATGGAGTTATGTCACTGATGTACAGAAATTTTGTCAGCAAGGACAAGGAAGTGATTATCCCATTATATATGACTGGTTAGGCCAGATCTTGTGTACTGCACAGGTCTAGAAGCTTCATTTTAAGAAGATATGAATCTCTACTGGGTGCAAAGAAAAGCAGTAACATTAGTCAACAACAAAAAAAAGGGTACTCTTACCATGAAAGACTTCAATTCTGAAAATTGTAGCACTTGGATATTAGGCACCTGTGAGGAAACCTGACTGAAGTGTTTAAGGCCTAAGTGGATTGGGCAAACTAAATGCTGATGGTATCCATATTCTTTCTCAGATAACACATATAAGGGGACATAAACTGAAAAAGGATGGTTGCAAAACAGATGTGCAAAAATTTTATTTCAGCCAGAAAATGACTGACTGTTGGAATAAACTTCCACCTGGTGCTGTGGAATAAGGTAGTTTGCATAAATTTAAGGAAGAATTGGAAAAATTATTAGAGGAGATGGACAAATGAGATTAACCTTCCTTGCATCATTTGCCACTACTAATACTAACTTTTGCACCATGTAGTCACATGCAGCAATAAAGTACTTTCTTACTGAACACAACAGCAAAACCTCCTCTCATTTTAGAATCTCCACAACATTCATAATAGGAGCTGCTTATGACTAAGTCAGAATCATCTTGGTTTAATTTGCTATGGTATTCAACCTCTAAAGTGAAGTGGAAGATTTAACAAATATTGGTCTAACAAATTTACACATCACATTTGATCCTTGAGCATATCAAAGAATTAATGACAAGTAAATAGATGTAGGACTCTATTTTATTGAAGAATTATGCTTGGATTATCAAATGCTGGCATAACATTTACAAGGAAAAAGCAAAATGCTATATTCAAGCTAGGAGGGTAGTTTGCATAACATGAAATCTTTCTTCGTGTGTGAGGATAATCAGCTTAGAGTTATAAACTTGCTTTGACTATTTAGGATTGCTTGCACTAATTTCTGATCTATCTCTCCTATTTTAGGACTTCTTTCTTGATAGTAATAAACTTACACTTTCATCCACTTTCAGTAGAAGGTATGCAGTCCCATTTTCATCACACAAATTAATCAGATGACAATGACAGCATACCATCACCATGTGCTCAATCTCTTCTTTTAATATTCTTGCTACTCCGGTTTTCAAGCCTAATATTTAGCATTTATCAACACTAAATGCCAGACTGTTTTCTAAAGGAATCTCGCATGTTTTTAGGTTGGTTTGAGAAGAATGCCAAACACTGTATCCTGCAATGCCACCTTAGAACACTGGTACCAAGAGCAAGCTGCTTTCATTTTGACTTTTTTGTTGTTTTTTTTTTGTCATTACAAAAGGACAGTTTATAATCACCTGGATTACTGCCATTTAAGGAATCAAAAATAGCACATTTCAATTTCATTAATAGTATATGTTATTTTTGCTCTTTTAACTTCCATAATTTTTCAATATTGCAAAATGTACTTTTGAAAAATATGTCCGAGAAAGCTCAGAGATAAGTATCTTCTGTCTTCTCAACCCATACACAGTAGTACAGTACTATGGGTTCCGATAATTTTTCATGAAAAAAACTTTTTTTGCATTTAAAAAAATGCATTATTTATGTACTTCACTTTCAGCAATTATTTAAAACAAAAACTATTTAGCATACAGCATAATATACAACTAGAGTAATTTCTCTTCATATTTCTTGTACATTAACTTAAATGCCAGTCTGTCTCAAATGAGCTGATCTAAGTGAAGTATAGGGAGGAGTATAATTTTCTGAAGCAGAGACCATAAATCCAAATCTGGGTACTTTGAGGGAACAACTTTATTTATAAAGATTTCTCAAAGTTTTAATAGTGAGACAGTGGCACAAAATTACCTTAAGCATTTTACTTTTAGATGGACAGAATGATTTTTCCCAAACACACACACAACCAGTACTGGGTTTAACTAATTATTACAGTTCTAATTAAAATTAACAAAAGAAAACAAAATTAGTTTTTTTTTAATAAAAATGCTTGTACAGATCATTCCTTGTGCCAAAACATTATTTCAGAAAAGACTCAGTTTTCAAGTTAATTATTGCTAAGAAAAAGAATGCAGACAGATTGGAGAAATCTGGAAGAAAATACCAAAACAACCTTTACTCAGCAAAGGTATGGGTACTGTAGGCTGCTGTTAAACATGAAGCAGCTGTGTTCAGATATCATAAATGAATAATCAGCTGCTATTTATTATTAGAAGAATGTTTCAAATGGAAATTTTTGTGTCATGGCAATTACGTTCTCTTGAATTGTTTCTGTACAAACAACATGTATGACTGAATTGCTATAAGTAATGGCCTTAAAATATAAAAGTTATCTTACCTTCATATGAAGATATTTGAACAATTGGAGAAGTTCAAGGATCCTTCCTTCCAAAACACCTAAATAATGAACAACATTTTGGTCTGTAATGCCATCAGTATTTCCAAGTAGCTCTCCATGTAAGCCATAACCACATCCAGCTAGCTGAAGTAGTTTTCTTATATCTTTTTTTAGTTGCTCTAAGTTTTGACTATGATTCTCTACTGCCATTTCAAGAGCATATGCTACCTTATAAATATCACTGTATTTATCCTATTAAATCAAATTAAAATTTATGATCAGAATAATAGAAAATAATTCAAATAAAAAAATTATGTAATATAAACATTTTATTTAACATATTAAATTCTTATTTTAATATAAAAAAATGTTAAGTTTCTGGCTTCACAGGAAAATTCATGTTTTTCTTTTCTTGTAAATTCTAACTAATATTTGAATAGTGTGAACGCATCATTCTTTATTATTATTATTATTAGCCATATGGTGCAAGGAAGCCTGAGGCTTTTAGCATTAGCATTAGCATTAGTAGAGGCATTTGACGCAAGAAAGCAAGCTTATGCAGCATCAGCCAAAAAAAAAACCACTTCCACTTCACCCCTCTGTTCATTCAAAATACCTGTCCAGCTGAGCCTTAAACTTATTTAGGCTATCAACCTCCACCACAAGGGATGGAAGTCTGTTCCACCAACCAACCACCCGCTGGCTAAAGGCAAATTTCCGCACGTCTATCCTACATCTGTCTTTCCTCAATTTGAATTTATGCCGTCTCAGGTGATTATTCTGAGCTAGAGGAAGAATCCCATCAGCATTGAGCATGCTTAAACCATTCAAGGCTTTATACACCTCTATCAGATCACCTCGCTGGTGCCTAGTCTCCAGACACTGTAATTTGCAAAACTTAAGCCTTTCTTCGTAAGAGCACCCCTTTGTTCCATTCACTAATCTTGTTGCCCTTCTCTGTACTCGTTCCAGCAGCTCTACATCCTTCTTGAAATGAGGCCTCCAGACCTGTATACAGTACTCTAGGTGTGGCCTGACCATCGCCTTATACAATGGAATAATCACCTCCTTATCCCTGCTGGAAAAATTCCTGTATATCATTGACAATACTCCATGAGCTACTCTTGCAGCCCGTCTGCACTGCTCAGAGAACTTCATATCTGCCTGCACAACCACCCCCAAGTCCCTTTCATTCTCTACCACTGTCAGTGTTGTACCACAGAGTTGATACGTTGCTCTGGGGTTGCTGTTTCCCATGTGTAGTACTTTACATTTGTCAATGTTAAACTTCATTTGCCACCTCTCAGCCCATCTGCTCAACCTTTCCAGATCCTGTTGCAGCAGCATAGTGTCAGTAGTGTCCTTGACAACCCTGCCAACCTTTGTATCGTCTGCAAACTTGGACATTAATCCCGATATACCATCATCAATATCATTTATAAATACAGAAAACAATAATGGACCCAACACTGAGCCCTGAGGGACTCCACTAATAACATCAGTCCACGATGAGCAGTGTCCATTGATTACCACTCTCTGTCTTCTCCCCCTCAACCACCCCTTTATCCATAGCAGCAATTTGCCTCCAATGTCACACTGCTCCAATTTGTGTAGCAGTCTTCCATGTGCAACAGTATCAAAAGCCTTTCTAAGATCCAAGTATATAATATCAAAGTTATTCCCTGCATCCAGTTCTTTTGTGACTGCATCATAGTATCCAATCAAGTTGGTCAGGCAAGACTTCCCCTTAACAAAACCATGCTGTGTCTGAGCTATAACTGAAGTCTTGTCTAAATGATCCTGCAGTGCTTCTTTAACCAGTGCCTCCATTAATTTTCCTGGAACAGAAGTTAAGCTCACAGGTCTATAATTACTTGTGTCAGCCTTTGATCCCCTTTGTGAATTGGGGTCACATTTGCACATTTCCAGTCTATGGGTACCTCCCCTGAGTCCAAGGAAGCTCTCATAATTATGGCTAAGGGTTTGCTTACTTCCTTTGCTGCCTCCTTTAATATAACTGGATAGATCCCATCCACCCCGGGTGCCTTTCTTTTGCTGCACCAGCCAAAAAAAAAAAAATTTGAGTTACCCTCAGAGAGAGAGAGAGAGAGAGAGAGAGAGAGCAAACAAGACTAAGAAATAGAACAGAATCACCAAGAAAGAGAAGAACCTTGAGTGTGCCAAACCCATACTCACCAGATGTGAGCTGCAGCTTTCATGTAAAGTTTACACCGATACTATATAGTTAATTACCAAAACCCATAAGAATTATGCCTTGTGCATTTCATTTTAAAATTACATTTTTACCAACACCCTTTGGCATCTCTCATATTGTGGATATAACTTCGCAACCATGATGGCGTGTTGTATTACCAGGATACATGCCCACCCACTGATGATGAAGCCCAATAGCTTCGAAACAATCATCTGGGTGGTGGTATCCTCTGAAAATAAATGACAGTAGTCTTCTCTACTAGAGATGCATTATTTATTTGAAGTAGTGCAATACTGCTATCTCATTGTGAAGGCAACCACAATATGATATACAATTAAAACGATGCCTTCTACACTGCTTACGTAGTTCAAATTTATGGGTTAACTATGGTGTATTTACACCGATACTATATAGTAAAGTTTACATATACATATATAAGCTTCATGTTAGAGTCAGTTATGTTAAATAAATAAATTGGCAAGGCCACCAGGTGTCGCTTGGTGAAGACATAGACTTCTGTAGCTGCTGCAAGCTAAGCTTTCATTGAAGTTTTTCGTAATTTTATATTGAAATTTTATCGTATCATATTTTTGATTAGTTAGCATATTAATTTGTTTTACAAATAGATTAAATAGGCTTAGTGGCATCGTCAGCTTATTTTTTAAATTTAACTAGTGTTTTTGTAAGTTACAACTCGCTACTCCTACTGCTATTATAGCAGTGTTTTGGCAGGAATATTGTAGTAGCCAGTAGCTCAGAAGAATAGTAAGGTTTAAATTGTAAAAAATAAGTATTTTGAAGGGTTTAAGTCACCTTTTGGGCATATATCTGTTGTATTTTTTGATTAGTTAATGTATTAATTTGTGTTTTACAAATATATTAAATAGGCTTAGTAGCGTTCATTAACGTATTTTTTTAAATTTAGCTAATGACTTTGTAAGTTACAATTTGCTACTCTTATTGCTATTGTATTGGTGTTTTGGCTGGAATATCGTAGCGTAGCAGAATAGTAGGGTTTTAATTGGAATAAATAAATATTTTGAAGGTTTTAATCACCTTATATTTTGGGCATATATCTTTTGTAAGGATATAACTAATTTAGTTCAGTTATATCCTAAGGATATAACTAATTTAGCATTGTGATTGTTACAGTATAGCATAACTTGATAACGTACATCCCAAATTTGATAGCTAAGGTATAATGTAAAACTATATAGCGGAATATGTATTGCTGCTTTTTTTGTTTTTGTTATTTTGGTTTTTAGGAGCATTAGCAACTAAGGCCATATTGCTCCGTGAATATACGGTGGTCATTCCCTCACCTTTCCGCATCCTCCGTATTTGGTGGTGACAGGCTCGAACCCCGGTCTAATCAAGATGCGTGTGCTACGCACTGCTGCTCCTTCCCACCTGGCTATGGAGGCGCTGTATTACTGCATTAGCTTAGTATAGTACCATATAGTCAAGTATAGTATAGTAAATTAACCAATTAAATTTATTAACCTTATTAATTTTCATTGTTAATTAATTAAATTGTATGCAATTGGTAATTTCATAATGGTTATTACAAGATCTGCCTTAAACACTTTGTCAAGGGTATCATGACTCATATGGAAATAGCTGAAGGCGATTTCCGGGTGAGTCATGATTTTATCCTTTGCCGAACCTCTGGCATGTATTCCAAGGTCGACCTAGTGGATAATCCTAGCTCACTTGGAGATTCTTTTTTTTGTCACCATTGTAAGGAGTGCACCGATCTTAAGTTACAATTTGGTGCATTGCTAGAACAATTTAAGTCACTGAAAAAACGGGTACTTGCCTTCAAGAATAATGTAACTGGAAGCTCCTCAGGAACTCAAGACTCTAGAATCGGGAGTGCATCGTTGGTAGGTTGCTAGTCTTGAGTCCCACAACAAAATAACCAAGTGCAAACTACTCTGGTTCAAAAGGACTTAGTTCTATTAGGAGACTCCATTGTGAGGGAAATGGGAAATATTTTTTGTAATAAGGATAGGTGGACTAGAACCAGGGTATGTCTGCCAGGAGCAACTATTAATGATGTCATCAACAGACTGTCAGATTTTAGGGGGGGAAAGAGAATATTATTATTCATGTGGGGACTAATGACATTAAGCATACACGATCTGACAATTTGTTAGACAAATATAGGACCATGCTGAAGAAATAATGCAAGTTAGGTCACAATGTTTGTGTCTGCAATTCTGCCCAGGCACGATAGGAGGGATTATATGCTGAAAGCCTTGTGGATTAACTCAAGACTTGAAGAACTCTGCAAGGCTTTTAGGGGGAAATTTCTATCAGCTTGGCCTGCACTTGTAGGTAGAAGGAATCTGTTTTGTATAGACGGGATACATTATTTAAACAAAGGGGGTGCAAAAGTTTTTGCCAGTATTATTGAGGATACCTTAAAGGTTAAGGGAAACTGCTAGTTTGGGGGAAAAAGGGTAATATACATACACGTTTATCTGATAATATTGGTCAAATTAACTCTCACACATACCTTAAGAGTATTTGTTTGTTACCCCAACAGAACATAGTAGCAAGATGTTCTGAGGGCAAAAACGTTTCAAATGAGCAGGTAGCAAATGCCAGGGAAGCAAGCTTAAATAACTTTAAGGGGTGTGTCAGGGTAGTTAACTATACAAGAACACTAAGTCTTAATTGTTTATACAGTAATGTCAGAAGTGTCGTCAATAAAATGAGTGAATTCGAACTGCTGTTTAGGACAAGTAATGCTGACATAATAGGCTTACAGAAACATGGTGCCACCCAGAGATAAGGGATAATGAGTTTCAGTATGGTACATATAATGTATTTAGGAAGGACAGGGAAGGATAGAAGGGGTGGTGGGATCATGCTTCTTATCAAAAGTAACCCGAGCGTGACAAAAGCTTTCCCGGATTCAGACGTTTCGCATGCTAGTACAGAATCTATATGGTGTGAAATAGTTGGAAGCAAAGGTATAATGAGAGTGGGCGTAATCAACAGACCAGGTGATTGTGACAATTACGATGAGAGCCTCTACATGTAAATGGAATCAGCAAGTAAGCGTGAATGTCTTATTATGGGTGATTTCAATTTGCCTCTAATTGATTGGAGCAAATGGGAAGGAACCTCCACATGGGGGACAAAATATTTAAATCAACTAGATGATTGCTATTTGTATCAACATGTCAGGGAAAGTACTAGAGAAAAGAATACTCTGGACCTCATCATCATCCATGAACCAGATGACATAATAGGGCTGACCGTACAGGAACCAGTAGCAGGAAGTGATCACAGAGTTCTACGGTGGACGATGAAGAGAGAGGTAGCAGTAGTTAAAGGCAAAGGAATGGGTTATAATTTCAGGAAAGGAAATTACGATGCCTTAAGGTGCCACATGGCTTCTTTTACCTGGGTAGACATCTCACAGAGAGCGAATACAATTGAATTATGGTATACCTTTAAAACATTAATCACAGAAGTCTTGAATGCTTATATACCATTAAAAAAATACTCCACGAGTAGGATTCCAAGTTGGATGAATAATGAAGTTGCCAATTTACTTGAGCAGAAAAAGACGACATGGAAAAGTTACAGAGCAATAAAAAGTACTGAAGCCTATAACGGCTACAAATTGATCTGTAATAATGCCACTGAAAGGGTTAGGCTGACAAAGGCAGATTATGAGAAATAGCTGGCAAAGAGAATAAAGAGGGGGGGGATAAGGAATTCTTCACATATATAAATGCAAAGAAGAGAAGGGTAAACCAGATCGGACCCTTATGTAATGGATGTGGGATAGTATTAGATACCCCAGCTGAAGTTGCAGATGAACTCAACTGTTACTTTGAATCGAGTAGTTTTGGGTGGTTTCGTCTTCAGCTGTTAGTAAAAAAATTATACTGTGTGCAGTATTTTGTTACTGCTTTTTTTATTTACTTCATTATTTTATTTTCTTAATGGAATATTAGCAAAGGGATTACGTTATCAACAATGAAATTAGTTAACTAATTAGTTTATGTTTAAACAATGACTGATTTAGCCAAAGAAATGAAAACACAGCCTGTAAAATCAAGCAAATTATAGTAATAAAGAAATTATTTATGACTTACAAATGTTAAAGAATGTTTATTCTTCATCATCATCGACTAAATGCACACTCGCTGATCACTCATTATTGGTTCAGCACTCGTTGGTTTGTTGCACAAGGAGTTGTCTTCAGAAATGCTTCAAGAGGCATTTGTTTCCAAGATAATCTTCTCTTTTCTTTATAAATTTCAGTAGCATGCATAAGCATTTTTTAACAGAACGCACAAATTGCAACTAACACGATTTGTACCGAGTAACAAGTTTACGAAGCTTTAAAAAAAAAAGGAATGAAGAGAAGATTCTGAAAATTTTTTTTTTATACGATTGAAGATTGCAGTAAAGGGGAAACATATTTCACCATAATAACATAAAAAAAAATCACACAATTAGAGCTATCGCTATTTTCACAAATGCAATAACATGAAGTTTGCCACCCATTTATAACAGCTTGCAGTAACAGAAAAGCTCAATACACTGGAAAGTGTAAATTGTTTCAATTGTTTTATGGTCGTGACTTCCAGAAATGTGCTTTAGAAAAATATCACAAAGCCGTTCAAAACTGTCCAAATTGGCCTCTGGGGTTGGGTATCTTCATAATACAATTTTAAGTATTTTTCACCAACCATATGTTGAAATGACAAAATAAAATGAAAGCCAAAATTTTAATAACTTTATAATTAAGCTTACAATAAATTACTATTTACAGTGGATATAAAACAAAAAATTAAAATATCATAAAATACAATGAAATATACCAGGTTAAAAGCGATAAAATATCTGTAAAACAAATGAAGTATCATAAAATACAATAAAATATACCAGGTTAAAAGCGATAAAATATCTGAAGCTTTCGGAGGCTCCGCCTTCTTTCTCAACAGTACGCTTTTTTACTTTACAGTGCAAATTTAAATACCCACAGGTTCACGGCACATGTCACGTGATTTGATGGCACGTGCACTGTTCTCGTGCATGTCGGAACCGGAAGTGGCTTGAGAGCGCATCAGGTGGAATCATTCATCCCCTCTAAGGATCCCCTCTAATTGTTCATCCCCTCTAAGGAGGGGATGAACGACCCCTCCTATGTCAATGTTTTCTTCCTTGGCTTTCTGGCATAGCTGGCTGGCAACTGCAATTGCTCTTTGGGCATTATTTTGTAACAAGGAGACTCTGTGAGTGTTATATTGTTTACGGTGTATATCCATAGTTTATTCTTAATTGTTGAATACGCTTTGCTTTTAGGTAGATGGGGCAGTTGCTGTCCCAGACAGAGTGAGCATGATCCATATTTTGTAGCTTGCAGTTGGCACATGTTGGATCATCTGATTTATTAGGACAGGAGTTATATTCATGACTTTTATGCACGCAATGACCACACATGGGCTCTTTTTGAGTACAGGTATGTGTGGTGTGGCCAAAGCGGCAATATCTATAACATTTGGGAACAGTCACATGCTCTCTGAAGCGGTGGCTGCCGCAGTTTATGAAGACACTGTTCTGTTGGTTTACGAATTGCCAAGCCTAGGATGCCAGCTCAACTAGCCAGTTGGTAGAACTTCTGTCCCGCAATTTCGTCTAGTACTTGGGGCTGATGAGAGCCTTGGGGGCTTCCTCTGGGTATTGTTGTTGCAGGTTCCTATGATTTAACTTGTTCGTGACTGTATCTGGATTCAGATCCTTATCAACGTTAAAGATGATAATGGATGGGCCTTTCTCTTTGGAGGTCTCTGCAATCAGGCCTAAGGTTTGGACTTTGGTGCTATTTAGAATTTGTGTCACATCCTCTTGCGTTGCAGTCTCTATTATGACATCAGTGTGTCTTGTCTTTCTTATTGATTTGATTTTAATATTTTTTAGATCTGTAGTTAGGTTGATTATCACCGTGCATTTTACTTGCACACTAGTTTGAGCAGGATCAGAGGCCACCGGCTTAAGAAGTACAAGGTGTGGTTTTGGGAGTAGAGTTTTCCTTCTCTGCTCTGGTTTGTCATTTGGTATAAGTTCCTCAATGCTTCCACATAAGTAGTGGCACGCTGTGACATTTGTTCACTCCTACATTCCACGTATGCATTAAGTTTCGCTGTGTTGACTTCAGATTGTGGTGTACATTTAGAAGGACCATTTCCAATTTGGTCCACAGCCCGACCAGTTCACCGTGAAGAGCTATGGTAATTCTATTCGAGAGTCCTTTAGCTTGTTTTTGAGCTGTATTCTAAGTTTTAGGACTATTTTATTATTATTATTATTATTAGCCATATGGTGCAAGGAAGCCTGAGGCTTATGCTGCACCAGCCAAAAAAAAAAAAAAAATCCCACATTACACTGAGAGAGAGAGTCAGAAATAGAAGGGAATCACCAAGAAAGCAAGAAGGATGATATCCAGCTCAGGACCCTGGGTGCACCAAGCCCATACTCACCAGATGTGAGCCCTTAGGGTAAAACATTTTCCTCTCAGAGGGAGGGGTCCATAGGTGTGAAGTCAGGTTTTTTTGTTTGCTTCCTCAGTAGATTCTTGTTGGGAAGACGCTTCCTCCTGTTCTTTCACTTCACACTGCGATCTGGTATTGCATTCTGGCTTTTGTCCTGTTGTTTTCTTGTATTTCTTTTTTGGAGCAGGTGTGAATTTAGGACCACCTGTAATCTCTGTGGGCTCACAGTTGTCATGAGGGTCGTCGCATGAGAGTTGAGCCTGTGGTTTCTCTGACGATGCCTCAGGCACTCCGACTGATTTTCCCTCTGTATTTTCCATATCCTGTCCTAAGGAATCCCTATCCATGACAACCATTGTTCGTGATGACGTCGGGTCTGGTGGTCACGAGCTTGTGACATTTTATTAGTTGTGATTACCACTTCTGTTTTAACAACTTACAACTAGCTATTCTAAAAATGAGCACTACTGTATTGTGCACATTTGCGCATTAAATCAACTATTGCGTATTCCAGTTGTGACTATTTGCTGTGTTAATCAATAAAAACCCCTAATTGCAAATCATTATTGTTCATAAATATGTGGCCAGTCTCAGTACCAACTTCCAATAATCAGGAATGTCACGTGATCAAACAACGGGAAGAAGGGCCATTGATTGCCTGGTTAGGAGAAGAGCAATGGCAGCCAACCACTTAACATAATTAATACACATCATAATTAGAGCAAGGCAAATTCAACATAAGAAGTCCTCAAAGAAGGGCTCTTTAGATCAGTGTGTTTAATTTTCCTTTCCATTACCTCGATCGCAAGCTACCGATTTCTGTAAATTACTCAATTTTCCAGAATTTAGCTAGAGTTTCTGCCACGTGGTGCATAACATCGAGGTATAACATGTTTGGGCACATTAAACATAACTTTGTTAATTTGTGGATGCTTACTGATGAGTGAAATAAACATATAAATATAATTCAGCTCTTAAAAGATCATCGTAGCATGAAATACCATGTATTTCCTGTCGCGACAAGGTCAATTCCAAGATGGCAGCTAATATGGCGTCGCTATAACAATAGCGACGCCATATTAGCTGCCATCTTGGAATTGACCTTGTCGCGACAGGAAATACATGGTATTTCATGCTACGATGATCTTTTAAGAGCTGAATCATATTTATATGTTTGTTATAGCGACGTGATGTGAGTGATTGACATCGCAGCGAGTAGGGAAGGCAATTAACAGAATTGAGACTTAAATAATAATACATTTTGTAGAACTTCTATTTCTATATCCAATATGAAGCTTAGTGTTACTTTATAGTTACAATTTTGCACTGTGAGCAACTGAAAATGGCTTTACTACTTCGGGACGCTAATGCCCGAGATTCCCTATACACATCATATACAAGTGGTCATTTTGGATATGGTCAGCCATTACATGCAAAATTTCAAAAACATTCATGTTTTCTTTAATATTGGTCATTTTTAGCTAAAAAGTCATGTGAATGTCCAGGATCCTAAGGAGTTTCATCTGATGTCAGCGGACAAAAATTCCAATTATAAACACTTTATAACACTGATTATAATGGGCTCACAAATGTGTGGCTGCACACTTGAAGCCGCAAGACGTTTTCTGATGTTTAGGTAGGTGGTAGATGTCAGAGTGCCCAGCACATGAATGACTGGACCCAGGGTATCCCAGCAGAACATCACCCAAAGCATGACACCACCGCTATTGGCTTGTTTTCGTCCCACGGTGCATCCAGGCACCATCACTTCCCAAGGTAAATGATGCACATTGACCCGGCTGTCCACATGGTCAACAGGAAACGTGATTCATCGGACCAGACGACATTCTTCCAATTACTCAAGGTCCAGTTTTGATGCTCGGGTGCCCATTGTAGGCGCTGTCGCTGGTGAACCATGGTTAGCATGGGCACTCAGAGCAGCCTGTGGCTACACTGCCCCATTTTCAGCAGGGTTCGATGTACTGTGTGTTGTGACACATTACTCCCATCACCAGCATTCTAATTACCGGCGAGTTGTGCCACAGTCGTCCTTCTGTTGCCACGTGCCATCTGGGAGAGCCTTCACTCACCTTGAGCATCGATGAGTCATGGTTGTCCCACACCTCGCCAGCAGTTCGTGGGTTCCCCTCCTCAGACCACTTTCGGTAGGTACTAACCATGGCTGACCGTGAGCACCCCACCAGCTGTGCCATTTTGGATATGCTCTTACCCAGTCGTCTTGCCATTACAATTTGGCCTTTGTCAAACTCGCTTAAGTCTGCTGCATTTCCCATCTGAAGAACAAGAGTAACACTGATTAACGGAGCTCAGTATCAGGTGTTTTTTATACTGTGTCCCGACCCACACACACGCCGTAATTCACCTGCAGATGCTTCGATTTGCATAATGACTCTCTGATCATAATGTTTTGGCTCATCGATGTGTTTATACATATATACATATAACCATAATTTTATGTTTCGATAAAAAGAAATGAAAGTATGCCAGTGTGATCTTAGTATCATCATTCTTTTGCGGCATGGATTTGTGTAGCATTCGAAATGTAGTGATTCCCTGACCATTATGGCCTCATGGTCAACTGATGAGATGGTGGCATAATGGTCAGTATTTTCTATTCAATTCAATATTATGGTATGTTCTACTTTTTTCTCTATTTTTATTATTTCTGTATTGTTGGCTGGTTACATTTACATATAGTGATATTTCATGCAATTCAGAAATTGGTGCTTAGCAAAGGGGGGGCACTGCTAAATTTTCCTTTAATTTGGATTCTATTTTCTAAATAATTTAATAATTTTTCTCCAACTGTACTCTATTCTTAATTTTGTATGTTAAATTCTTCTTCGCTCTACTGGTTTGCCACGCTACTGGCATACTTTCATTTCTTTTTATTGAAACATAAAATTACAGTAAAATACATGCAGCATGTTGTGGTTTTTGCATATTTGCTGCCACTGATGTCTGCCCTACTATCCTTATTTTTTATTTTCACTTAATTTTGCACTTATTTCTGCTGTCTAATATACAATTCATTTGGATTTAATTAGAATTATATATATATATATGCATGTTTATCTTACCTCTGCTTCCTTTAAGATTTCAGAATCTTTCAAAAATTGTTCTTTTTGTTCATTCTGTAAAACAGTTATTTCCTTCTGGTATGCTTGAATTAAATTTTGTAATTTTTCTTCATCACTGGTTATCTGATTAATATAATTGAATAGTGCAAAATTTTTATCTTCAACATGCTTAAAGTTATTTACAATATTTTTGACATCCCTTGCCGATGCTGCTGTTGTGATCTTGCTGAACAAGTTTCGACAAAAGTTTATCTTCTGATCCAGGTCTTGTTCACCATCTTTATCCTTAACAACTAAGCTGACTTTTCTTCTTTCTCTAAAATAATAATTTTCATAATCAAAATTTCCTGCAATTAATTCAACTGGTTTGTTCTAGAAAATTTTAGCAAACATTAAAAATAAAATAACATTTCAGAATAACTCAGTATACCTTCATTAATAATTAGAAATTAGAATATTTAAGTTTAGAATATTCATTTTGAATGAAATTTTCTAAACTTAAATATTCAAAATTTTAATTATTAAC